>NC_068986.1:29705615-29708084 GCF_001194135.2 Octopus bimaculoides | reverse complement strand
TGCAGTAATAGTTTGAGGTAATTGTCACAAAAGAAGCGTAGTAGTAGTAGTAGTAGTAGTAGTAGTAGTAGTGGTGGTGGTGGTGGTCGTCGTCGTCGTCGTCGTCGTTGTGGCGGCGGCGGTGGTGGTGATGATGATGATGATGATGATGATGATGATGATGATGATGGTGATGGTGATAAAAAGAAGAAAAAAAACGAATAATGAAAGACAAACAAAACCAAACATGAATCGGTGGGAGTTTGAGAAAGGACCTAAGGAACAGCCAAAGACAAAGCCTTTACCTGGTGGCTCTAGAAATAGCAGCCAACACTCCCTCGATTCACACTTTCACCTTCATTCTTAAATTATCAAAGAAGATGCCTCTACTTTGTTGCTCAGCTTGCTAGAAATGGCTGCTAATTCTCCCTCAAGTTACACACTGCTATCTCGAAATACAACCAAATACCAAGTTAACTGACCAGCCATGACCACCCAACAAGAATGATTCGCGTATATACAATACATACGTTTTCTTTTGGTGCTCGTTTCAGTCATTGGACAGCGACCATGCTGGGGCACGGCCTAGAACCATTTTAGTCAAGCGAAACGACTCCAGTACATTTTTTTTTTCAAGTCTCGTACTTATTCTATGAGTCTCTTTAGCCGAACCGCCAAGTTACGTGACGTGAACACGCCAATACTGGTTATCAAGTGGTGATGGGAAACAAACACAAACACAAACACACACACGCGCGCGCGCACGCGTACACGCATATATACACATGTGTATATACACAAGCGGCTTCTTTCATTTTCCGTCTAGCAACTCTTGTACCAAATCCACTCACGAGATCAGTCCGAAGATATAGTAGGAAACACTTGCCCAGGGTGTCACGTAGTGGGACTGAACTCAGAACCGTGTGTTCTGAAAGCAAACTCCTTACCACAGCCACGCTTGCGTCTATAAATGAAGAGAAAAATTATAAACTTGGAAATTATACACCTACCAACAACCTCACCACAAACCGGAAGTAGTGGAATCGTGTTCGTGACTAAGTCGCAGTTGGCACACAACTTGAACATCAAATACGAGGGTCAGCTGAAAAGTTTATAGGCTGACCAAGGGATGTGATCAAACGGGGTTTATTTTTCAACATAGTTCCCTCTGCGGTTCACTCACTTCTTCCATCGGTGTTGCAGTGCTTGGATCCCATTGGTGAAGAAGCTTCCATCTGATTGGTCAAAAACATGAAATCATCATCACTTGCGATATTGGTTCCCAGCCAAGCGTTTTTCATGTTAGGGGAACAGATGTCAGTCAGACGAGGCCAAATCAGAGAATAGTGCGGCTGATCAACCAGTTCAAAGCCACAGTAACGGACAGCAGCCGTTGAAAACGAGGACTTGTCTGTTTTTTAATGGCTAAAATGTGTCTTCCGTGTAATTGTTTTAGTTTCAACGCACGGTCTTCGATCAAATCACTTGCCTGGCAAATACTTGTCCGAAATACACAGGTAATGATGTTATTAAACCAACGTCTAGAAACACAATGCGTGTACTTGTAAGGGAAGACTATGCTTATGCATGCTTACCTTTAATATCCTCGACTCTTATTTATATTTCTTAGTTTGTCGTTTGCGTGGTTGTTGGCATTAAACGTTTAATTTTTACTGCATTTTTTTTTTAGTTAATATTGTACACACTCTCACTACATTATAAAAACTTACAATTGCATCGGGTTCTACTTTGCTCTTGTTTCATGAGGGTATTTATCTATCTGTCTGTTTGTCTGCCTGCCCGTCTGTCTGTCTGTCTGTCAATCTATCTATCTATCTATCTATCTATCTATCTATCTATCTATCTATCTATCTATCTATCTATCTATCTATCTATCTATCTAGATCTCCAACTAACTAACTAGCTCTCTAACTATCAATGTCTCTGTCTAAATGTTCGTCTATGTATGTATGTATGTATGTATGCATATATCTTTCTATTTATCTATCTATTTATCTATCTATCTGTCTGTGTATCTGCCTGTCTGCCTGCCCGTCTGTCTGTCTATCTATCTATCTATCTATCTATCTAGATCTCTAGCTAGCTAGCTAACTATCAATGTCTCTGTCTAAGTGTTTGTCTAGCTATTTATCTATCTATGTATCTGTATGTCTGTCTGTCTGTCTGTCTGGTTGTCTCATATGTATGAGTATGTTTGTGTGACTGTCTATCTATGAGTGTCTCTATCAATTTATCTTTCTAGTATCTATTTATCTTTCTAAGTATGTATATATCTATATACGTATCTATCAACATCCTCTCAATCCATCTCTTTTTCTTACTATTTCATAGGTATTGCCCCACCTCTCTCTCTCTCTCTCTCTCTCTCTCTTTCTTTCTCTCTCTCTCTCTCTTTCTTTCACTCTCTATTTCTTTCTCTCTCTCTTTCTCTCTCTCTCTCTCTCTCTCTCTCTCTCTCTCTCTCTCTCT
>NC_068986.1:29701133-29703633 GCF_001194135.2 Octopus bimaculoides | reverse complement strand
ACCAGCTTGTCGTTTCTCTGGACAAGCCGTCAAAGACCACGTAACCCAAGATTTTTTTTTGGGGGGGGGGGGAAGATAGCGTATAGTTTGAAAGCAAGTTGTTGTTTCTAGCAGGAATAGTAACTACGCTAATACTCCCCTTCAGTCCTGTTCTAAACGTCCATAATGCTTTTTTTATTCCTTTATTAGCTTCAGATATGGAACTGCGGCCATGCTGGGTCAATACATATATTCTGTGTTTAGATTTCACTGCAGTGAACTTTGTCTCTTATGAGGTTGACATCGAGAAAATAAGTACCAGTCATGTAATAGGCATCATCTCAGTTGATCATACATGTGTACTCTCACACATTTGTGGTGTTATGTATATGTCAGAGACCATTAAGAAAAATCTGTTAAGATAGCATATACCTCCATACTTAAGTAGGAGACTCATACATAAATAAAATATAGACTGATACTATGATGAATTGCTTCAGGAATTTTAAAGAACTTGTTGTATCTACAAACGGCGAACTTTAACTCTTATTATGCCTTGTAGGAGAAACTGAAGAATTCGATGTTCAACTTTTGCAACAGACGACGAGAAATTCTAATTGATGATATACAAATCTGACGGCGTGACTTTTTCTCTTTCGTGTCACATTAATAGGATTGTACGTTTAGCCGTAAGGAGTTCTCAGAACAGTTGCCATCGATTTTTCACAATTAGATACGATATTATCCCCCCCCCCTCCACACACACACACACACACACACACACACACACACACACACACACACACACACACATCTCATCCTTTGCGCTTTTGCCCACAGGTGGTGGCTTATGTATCCAAACATCAGTTCTCGACGATAACCATCTTCATATTTTACTACGCTCCTTTGCTGTTCGTTGTTCAACTATATAACAGCAGAAGGAAAGATAGATTTCTTGCGCTTGTCTATAAACGGTGTGATCAATCTTTTACAGAGTTCACAAGGGTCAGATTTGCACACGCTTTCTCTCTCATCAGACCTTAATTCAATTAATTTCAATACTGGTGTCTCAGTGTTTCATAAATTCCAAACACAATTTTACTCGTTTAACAAATGTTTAAAGTTTCTCACAATCAATGAAGAAAGTTGATTTTCATCATATGTGTAATAATATTTCTCGATTAGTTTCGTCATATTTATTTATCATAAAACTGGGTATATATAAATTGTATTCCTCTTATATACCGTTTTGTTTTTATCCAGGCCGATACACTTGCGAGACACTGGCATAATTGTGTGGTCAAGACGCTCGCTTTGCAACCACACTACATGTTTCGGTCTTATTTCACGCCACCAGCGAAGAACACCGTTCACTTTATTTACCGAAGTAGTGATGAAAGAATAATAAAGTTAATATACGATATTGTACATGTCTTGGCGTGGGAAAATAGGATCATTTTAATATTAAGTAATTTAATGACACTCTCCACACGAAAGAAGCAAAAACCAGAAAAAAATCTCTGAGATCGTGTTTACATTTTTAATATGCGAACCATTTAAAACCTAACTGGGGGTAAAAATACGGTGACAAATTTTTTACTCCTATTTACATATGAAAGTGAAATAAAATTTGCACCTGTTCCCTTTACGTGAGAAAGGTCAAAATGACATCGCTAGGTAGGTTTCGCTTGAATGCATGCCATGCTCTCAGCTGACGAATGACCTTTCGGTGAGAGGTGAAAAGAACGAATCGCTTCCGACATTTTCTTTCCTCATACACACCACCTGACTATGGGGGCTGGCGGCTTCATGCTCGAGTTTCTAAGTGATTTTTATGACCCTATTTTGTGAATGCCTTCCACCCGCTCCTCCCATCCGCCCCCGTTCCCCGACGCCACCGCTGTCGCCGTTGTCGGCGCCAACAATGTGTTCTTTGAACGCAAGCACGCAAATAGGTCAAGACTGTCTTGCTTTGCTTCAGTTCGCGTCGTCCATTTTTCTCGGTTTAAAAGTTTAAGAGAAACGACCACTACATGGTTGCTGGTAATATTTATTACCTTCTTCCAGGTACTTCGTTGTGCTTTTCATCGTATTCCTTCTCTCATACAGGCTGCAATAAGAACATACCTTACTGGCCTTTGACTGCAATGGAGGGACATACAATGGCGATATAACATCAAATTCTCCCACCTTTCACTTGTCTTTTGCTTGTTTCAGTTATTCGACCATGAAGGTTTAGTCGAAGAGATCGAACCCAGAATTTATTTTCCAAGTATGGTATTTCTTCTATCTGTGTCTTTTGCTGAACTGCTAGATTACAGGAACATAAACAAATCAACACCGGTTGTCAAACGTGGCTAGAGGAGAAGTATCACAAACACAAAGACACATATACAGAAACACACACACACACACACAAATATACCCAAACGCACTTACGCAAGCACACACACACGTACGCGCGCACTCTCTCTCTCTCTCTCTCTCTCTCTCTCTCTCTCTCTCTCTCTCTCTCTCTCTC
>NC_068986.1:29698710-29700285 GCF_001194135.2 Octopus bimaculoides | reverse complement strand
ATATATATAGATAGATAGATAGATAGATATATAGATAGATAGATAGATAGATAGATAGATAGATAGATAGATAGATAGATTGGTAGATAGAGAAAGAGTTGTGAGTGCATGTGTGCGCATATATATATATATGTGTGTGTGTGTGTGTGTGTGTGTGTATGTATATCCACACACAGACACATACATGTACACATACGTAAAGTGACACACACACATATACGCGCACACACACATATATACACACACGCATACACTCACATATGCGTAGTTGTGCATCGTTACACTCAAACAGCGGAAACAACTCTTGAACGGTGGTGGCCATAAGAAAGGTGGAATTTTAAACGGATTACGAAGGTGGACAACGTAAGTAGTTTGAATCATAAACTAAGCAGTAAGCTATTGATGTGGCAGGTATTTCAAGAAATGGGAAACTAATTGGGAGTCTTTTACCACCGCCATGAGATTGTAAAAGATAACGACCAGTCACTGTTGCAATTTTAATATAATACTTGCTTATTGTCAAATGGCTATATGGCTGGCTTGTACGTCGAAGTTGGATGTATGGAGATATAGTAAAAGGATATTATTTCGGTCTATATTCTTACGGTATTTTAGAGGTTTTTGGCTTTCTGGTTGCAGCCATTTATGTTTTTATTTATGTATTTATTTATTTTATTTTATTTATTCTTTTACTGGCTTTCCTCGTCTCGTTCATTCGACTGCAGCCACGTTGGATCACCGCCTTTAACGATTTTAGTTGCTTATATCGACCCTGGTATGTATCTAAGACTGCTACTTATTTATCGGTCATTTTCTTTTTTTTTTTTGCCGAACCGCAATGAAACGCGGCCGTAGACAAACCAATACCGGTTGCTAAGCGGTGGAGGAACCACTGGCACAAACACACACACACACACATACGCACACACACGCACACATACACACACACACACGCACACACACATAAATTTAACCGTCACTTTCGCTGCCCACATTAATTTTATACACACACACACACACACACACGCACGTACGCGCACACACACACGCACACACACACACACGATGGCTAAGTTGAGTACTGGTGGGAGTGGGAGTGATGGTGTTGTGGTGTGTGTGTGATATTTATCATCTGACCACTTCCCATTAATATTGCTGGCCTTGTGCCCAAATCCGAAACCTTTAAAGAACGATGGATTGGCTGAACTGCTAGAACTTCGGAAGAAACAGTGGTCAACTTTGCCTTTCATCCTTCTGGGATATATAAGCACAGACAAACAGACAGACAGATACACACACACACACACACACACACACACACAAACAAACCAGTGTGTTCCGTGTTTTATGCTACGTATCTACGTATTCCTTGATCTAGCGATACCACAATAGAGATCGATAAAATAAGTACCTGACTTTAGTAAGTCATAGTGCTGGTATCAATAACTAAACTGTTGATGACGATGCTCCAACATGGCCGCTGTCCATTGACTGAAAACAGTGGCAGATTTAGAGAACAACTATATTAGTTTCTGATTTCGGCGCAAAACCAGCAATTGTTTTGGCGGGGGTGGG
>NC_068986.1:29693663-29697541 GCF_001194135.2 Octopus bimaculoides | reverse complement strand
AGTACCAGTTAAGTACTCGGGTTGGTTTGAAAGTAATCGTCTGTTGTGGCTGTGTAGTAAGAAGCTTGCTTCCCAACCACATGGTACCGAATTCAGTCCCACTGCGTGGCACCTTAGGCAAGTGTCTTCTACTATAGTCTCAGGCCGACCAAAGCCTTGTGAGTGGATTTGGTAGACGGAAACTGAAAGAAGACCGTCGTATACAAATGTTATATAAGCATGTGCATGTATACATACATATATGTACATACCTACATCTACATGTATATATAGATGCATATCCGGGTACAGGACGCTAGAAAAATGAACGGGGACATAAAAACAAAAAGGACTTTGTTTACAGACAACAGAACGAACACATAGGAAAACAAACAAGCCACTTATGGATTTATTCCTTCATCAGCTGCCTCTATTCTAAAACTAGGCGTTTCGAAGATAAGGCAGGAAGCACTTTGTCCCCCACCACCATCGCTTGACAACCGATGTTGGTGTGTTTACGTCCCCGTAACCTAGCGGTTCGGGAAAACAGACCTATAGAATAAGTAGTAAGCTTACAAAGAATAACTCCTTGGGTCGATTTGTTCGACTAACGGTGGTGCTCCAACATGGCTGCAGTCAGATGACTGAAACGAATAAAAGAATAATAGAAAATATATGTATATATCTATATACGAGGTCTGATCAATAAGTATCCGGACTCTAACGAAGCTAATACACGCAGAGTGAAGCCACTTGACACAGATTGACCTTGAACTCTGCTGTGCATGCGCACTAAGTTTTAGCGTTCTAGCTCGCTTCCGCTTTTTGCAGCAGTGCTTCGAAGTAACGTGTTATTTCTTTACTACCCACACGGGGCTACACACAGAGTGGACAAACAAGGACAGGCAAACGAATTAAGTCGATTATATCGACACCAGTGTAACTGGTACTTATTCAATCGACCCTGAAAAGATGAAAGGCAAAGTCGACCTCAGCGGAATTTGAACTCAGAACGTAGCGGCGGACGAAATACCGCTAAGCATTTCGCCCGGTGTGCTAACGTTTCTGCCAGCTCACCACGTGTGTAACGTGTGATCGTCGCATTGACCATGACAGAAAGTTATGGCGACATTTGCTGAGAACCTATTCAAGGTTGCAGAGAATGTATGGAGAGATGTGTATGAGCTGAACACAAGTGTACGAGTTGTTCCGATGTTCTGGGAGACCTGCAGCCAGCAGAACTGAGAAAAACATCGCAGATGTGCGTGCAGCTGTGATGGGAAATCGTCGAATCACCATCCATGAATTATCAGAGGATGTGCAGATTAGTTACGGATCAGTTCAGTCCATTCAGACTTGGGTATCAGACGTGTCTGACAAGTTTATGCCAAATCTGCTTTCAGCTGACCAAAAAGACATTTGGGCTTCAGTTGCACAAAATCTCCTTGACTGTGTCGAGAATGATGAAAATTTTTTAAGAACTTTGCGTAGGCCTCTGAGCAGGTATCGCTAAGCTTTTGGCAAAATTTGATAAGGATTCTCTGCTCAACTTTCTCTGTCATGGTCAATGCGACGAACACACGCTACACACGTTGCTTCCAAGCACTGCTGCAAACAGCGGAAGTGTGCTAGAAGGTTAAAACTTAGTGCGCATGCACAGCAGAGTTCAAGGTCAATCTGTGCCAAGCAGCTTTACTCTGCATGCTTTAGCTTCGTTAATATGGCAACAGTCTGGATACTTATTGATTAGATCACGTATATCTATGTGTGTATCTGTGTCTGTCTCCCCTATCACCACTCGACAACCGGTGTTGGTGTGCTTACGTCCCTGTATTCTAGCGGTTCGACAAAGAGCCCGATAGAATAAGTACCAGGCTTTAAAAAAATAAGAGCTAGGGTCGATTCATTCGACTAAAAATTCGAGGCGGTGCCCCAGCATGGCCGCAGTCAAACGACTGAAACAGGTAACAGATAAACGAGTCACTAAATTTATACATTCCCTTTTCTGCGGCAATAATACCCGTATCTGTTCTATTCCCGACTTGACCTTCTGAGCCAAGTTTGAAAGCATCATGGCGGCACAAGATGAATCAGACTCGGAAACGGGTGGTGCCAACAACGACGATGTATATTTAAATTTAGGCACAGATGTGGCTGTGTAATAAGAAGTTTGCTTCCCAACCACATTGCTCCGGGTTCACTCACACTACGTGGCACCTTACGCAAGTATCTTCTAGTATAGCCTCAGGCGACCAAAGCTTTGTAATTGGACTTAGTTGACGGAAACTGAAAGAAGCATGTTGTGTGTGTGTGTGTGTGTCTGTCTGTCTTCACGTTCTGATTTCAAATTCCTCCGAGGTCGACTTAGCCTTTTATCCTTTCGGGGGGGGGGGTCGATAAATTAAGTACCAGTTGTGTACTAGGGTCGATGTAATCGACTTAACCCTTCCTCCAGAATATCAGACCTTGTGCTTATAGTGAAAAGGATTATTATACCATGAAAAATTTCAGCTTTATTTTGCTGGATATGATGGAAAGTGTCAGCTGCCCGCAAAATTAAGGTGGCACTTGTTTACGGCTCATACTTCAAAAAAACTGCGGAGGACTGCTGCAGTATCAAGTAATGATGATTTTTGTAGATGTTCTATCTTTACATTCGTTTCAGTGGAGGCGCAATGGCCCAGTGGTTAGGGCAGCGGACTCGCGGTCATAGGATCACGGTTTCGATTCCCAGACCGGGCGTTGTGTGTGTTTATTGAGTAAAAACACCTAAAACTCCACAAGGCTCCGGCAGGGGATGGTGGCAAACCCTGCTGTACTCTTTCACCACAACTTTCTCTCACTCTTACTTTCTGTTGTGCTTGTAATTCAAAGGGTCAGCCTTGTCACACTGTGTCACGCTGTGAATATCCCTGAGAACTACGTTAAGGGTACACGTGTCTGTGGAATGCTCAGCCACTTGCATGTTAATTTCACGAGCAGGCTGTTCCGTTGATCGGATCAACTGGAACCCTCGACGTCGTAAGCGACGGAGTGCCAACAACAACAACATTCGTTCCAATCTTTTTGAACCGTGTTCGTAGTTAGGTACTGCGGCATCGCATCCACTCTCCTCGCATTGCCCACAAATTGCGTATTTTCAATTTCAATTCATCATAAATGCTCACTTTTTCTTCTTTCTCTTCAATCCTGTCGTCACCAGGACATGCTATGTCAATTACCAGGCTTGTTTGTTTCTTTTCTGTCACTGCAACAATGTCAGGTTTCCGATGTTTAATCTGATGGTCACACAGAATAATTGCATCCCGCAGGATGTTGCAATCTTCATTCTCACTGACCCCCTGCTGGGATTTGGTCGTATCACGTCTTTGATCTTTCTAGGCCATTATTTCTACAAAGCATTATTATTATTATTATTATTATTATTATTATTATTATTATTATTATTATTATTATTATTATTATTATTATTATTATTATTATTATTATTATTATTATTATTATTATTATTTAAAGCGGCTAGCATACCGAAGGCGCAGGAGTGGCTGTGTGGTAAAGCAATTACAAATTGCATCTGTAATGAGCAATGCTTCAATCGAACATTGTAAATATAATCAAATTTTTATTGTATATTTAAAATTGTAAATATTTAATCGATACAGCTACTTCGCCCCTTTTATGTTTGTCTGTCCTTGTTCGTCCCCTCTTTGTAATGCCTTTATGGCAAATATTTATGAAATAAAGTAGCTTGCTTACCAGCCACATGGTTCCGGGTTCAGTCCCACTGCGTGACACCTTGGGCAAGTGTCTTCTGCTATAGCCTAGGACCGACCAAAACTTTGTGAGTGGATTTGGTTGACGGAAACTGAAAGAAGCCCGTCGTATATATATGTATATAT
>NC_068986.1:29687593-29689985 GCF_001194135.2 Octopus bimaculoides | reverse complement strand
AGATATATATATATATATATATATATATATATATATATACGAACACGAAGAAACGAAACATTGATACACACGGCGAAACATACGTACTCACGTACCCATTTTCAATACAATTAGCGAGAAACATCTGCGTATACATTTGTCACCGCGTGTGTGTGTGTGTGTAAGTGTGAGTGTTTATGCATGATTTAGCGCGTCTATTCACACCTCAGACAAACGCACATCACAAACAGATCTATCTACCTACAGACGCACACAAAACACGTATATTGCATACACAGATACACGTGCATATAACACAATGACAGCTTTGCGGAATGCTTTCCGACTCAAAGCGCTCTGGGTTCAAACCACATCGAAATCAAAATTTTTTTCATTCTTTCGGAGTCTATAAATAGATAAAATACCAGTCATGCACAAGACAAGGATCAATTCTTGTCTTTCTACAACTCTCTTATTCTTTCTTTCTGTCTTTTTCTCCCCGTCTAGAAAAAATCGTTTGTCGTTAGGCCTTATAATTGAGAACCGCCATGTCTAAAATGCCAAAGACACACTGTATATGATGATAGTTCCCCTTCGACTCTCTGTAACAGTTAAGGACCCGAGGCATAGAATGACATATGAATATGTACATACATACATACACACATCCATCCATCCATCCATCCATACATACATACATACATACATACATACATACATACATAGACACGTACGTACGAGGGCCGGATTAAGACTTTTAGAGGACCCAAGAACTTAAATGAAATTCGTCTACCAAATCCACTCACAAGGCTTTAGTTGGACCGAGGTTATAGTACAGTGTTCCGTTTGCAGAAGATTAAGTAGGATAGTTGATGAGCTGATGACACCCATTGAAGTAGAAACTGGTACCCACAACTACCTATTGTTTTGAGACAATTACACTGCTTTTTCTTTAAAGGCATGTCAGTTTTAGAGACTTTTTGATTCTTATCATTATCTCCTTTTCTCATCTAGAGATGACATCTACTGATTTCCACCAAATACTTGGTCTGCTCTCTCTGAAATCGGAGATAATTTGGCTGTGTGGTAAGAAGATTGCTTCCCAACCACATGGTTACGGGTTCAGTCCCACTTCGTGGCACCTTGGGCAAGTGTCTTCTACTATAGCCTTGGGCTATATGTGTATGTGTGTGTGTGGGGGGGGATTGGTGGAGGGTGTCTTTGTCTGTATTTGTCCTCTTCCACCACTTGACAACTATACTTGGCGTGTTTACGTCCCCGTAACTTAACAGTTCGGCAAAAGAGTCATAAAAAATAAGTACTAAGCTAAAAAATATATAAAAAGACCTGGTGTCGGTTTGTTCGACTAAAACCTTTCAACGCAGTGCCCCAGCATGGCGGCAGTCCAATGACTGAAAGAAGTAAAAGATGAAAGATAAATCAAGAATTGTATGTTATTTGACATACGCTCATTTATCTTCTGGCTCGCTACTCTGTTTTTAATCTGTCCCTTTGCCCTTTTTCGTTTTCTTCTTGGTCTCCTCAGGACTTTCTTCTATATATCCGACGAAGGACTATATCCGAAACGTTATACTTTTCCTCTATAACTTTTTTTCATCGTCTTTGAGCGTCAACTTAATAATAATATTAACTACGAACGTGCCTTGAACTTATGTTGCTTTCCGTTTTTGTTTGTTGTTTGTATTTTCTGCTGTGTGTGTGTGTGTGTGTGTGTGTGTGAGAGAGAGAGAGAGAGAGAGAGAGAGTGTGTGTGTGAGTGTGTGTGTGTGTGTGTGTGTGTGTGTGTGTATTTATACATGTAAAATTGAAGAAACAAGCAAACTACTTATAAAAGAAAAACACAATGCGCTGTGGTTCGATTGGTATTTCAGACTCATCAGCGAACTAAGCGTTCTTTACATAAAGGAGCCTTTCAAATAACCCTTTGAGCTATTCTATGCTATACGCAGCGAGGTAGTAAGAGTGTCATAGAAAAACTACTGTTGACACTCAGCGATTCATTCATCAAAATAACAAACATGGAATCTACTATATATGTTCTGTGTGTGTGTTTCTGTCTCTGCTGCTCTTTCGCTCTCTCTCCCCTTTCTTTCTTCCTTTCTTCCTTTCTTTCGTTCTTTCTTTCTTTTTTTTCTGTCTGTCTTTCTATTTTTCCCTCTCTTTCACACACACATACACACACGTCCATCCATCTAAGCCAGTCAATCATCCAGTTATTTATATTTATATATTTATACATGTCTGTGTGCGCGGCATATGTGTGTGTGTGTGTGTGTGTATATACACATATACTTACACACACACTCACACATATATATGTATGTGTGTTTGTATGTGTATATATTTAAATACATAAATGTAAATATATATATAAATGCATATATATATATAT
>NC_068986.1:29685007-29687266 GCF_001194135.2 Octopus bimaculoides | reverse complement strand
ATATATATATATATATGTATATGTATATATGTATATATTTATATATATTTATATATATATATAGGTCTATATACATATAAGAGTAAGTATGTGGGGTTTGTGTTTTTTAGCTCTTTCTCTCTTCCTCTCTCTTTCTGTCTGTCTGCTTCTCTCTCTCTCTCTCTCTCTCTCTCTCTCTCTGTCGCTCCCTCTCTCCAAACACACATGTATGTCCATTACAGACAAAAATGCACACAGGTACACACACGCACTCAATACACATACACAAATACACGCACATATATACAGACGCACACACACACACACACAAACACATTCACACACGCACTCATACACACATACACGCATATACGCAGACGTAGGCGCACACACAAACACCATACACAGAAACTGACATCGTAGTTGTGAGGAGGAGAAGAGCGAAGAGATAGACAGGTTGGTTAAGCGGCGGAATCAGTGAAGTGGATCTCAACGAGAATGTTATAGCAGTGGCTAAGTCTACTTGAGAATCCACTGAGACTCTTATGAGGAGGAACACCTGGATAGGTGAATCAGATAAGATTCATTAGGTAGACTTATTCTCTTGTTCTAGACATGTCTCTTTAGAGGCTGCCGTTCACAATGAACACGGTCCTTCGTTTAGGTTTCGAGGAGAGAAGAGTACCTCGGCTACAAAACACATAACGGCGGCGGTGACCATGATGGCGACGACGGTGATGACCACGACGACTACGACAACCACGGCGACAACAACAACAGCTATAATAATAATAACATTGGTTTCTAATTTAGGAACAAAGCCAGACCTTTCGAGGCGGGTGGGATGGGTTAATCGATACCGTCGGACCCAGTACTTGGCGGGTACTTTAATTTTATCGATTCCAAAAGATCGAAAGGCAACGTTGACCGCGGCGGAACATGAACTCTGGAACGTAGTAGTAATTCTTTTATTCTTTTATTTGTTTCAGTTATTTGACTGCGGCCGTGCTGGAGCACCGCCTTTAGTCGAACAGATCGACCCACAGGAGTTATTCTTTGTAAGTCTGTTATAAAATGAAACAAGCTTTTGACGGTTTTATAGTTATTTCAAAATTATGATGCTATAGTGCTAGGTGTTTCCATTATTTTGTCCAACACCTGAATATATATATATATTGGGTCATCCCATAAATAATGGAGTTTTTTTTTATACTTTTATTTTTCAAAATTAAGATATAAAGTTGTTTTTTAATCGAACTAACTCTCCTTCATTTTCTACAATGCTCTTCCATCTATCTGGTAGACTGGCAAGGCCCCTCTTTCAATCCTCCAGTACTGTTCTGACCTCGTCTATAGAATTCATATTTTTTCCGTCCAAATGATTTTGAAGACTGCAGAATAAATGATAATCAGATGGGGTAATGTCCAGCGAATAAGGTGGGTAGGGCATCGTTTCTCATTCAAACTGCTCCAGCTTTTAGAATGTCATCCATGCTGTATGTGGCTGAGCATTACCCTGATGGAAGAACACTTTTCGTCTTGAAACCAAAGATGGTTGGTTTTCTTCTAGCACTGGTTAATTGATCAAAGCCAAGCTTCTCTGCTAGTTCCTCAACAGTTACGATGAGATTTTGTTCTACTAGGGTTTGCAGGCCGTACTCGTCGAGATCTACAGATCTTCCAGGACGAGGCTCGTCTTCTAGGCTTATTGTCCGATCTCCTTATACTGCATTAATATTCCTCACATTTTCCTTCGCGTTGTTGCTTTTATTGAACTCATAAAGCAAAATATGCTGAACATGCTCCTCTGTCATTTCCATTGTAGCTTTGAATTGTTAAAATCGAACTGCACTCTTCAAAAATTGCACAAAGAATAAGGATAAGATAAAATTACTACCTGCTTTTATAGAAAACTAGCAGAAATACCCGGCTTTGCCCGGGTTAAAGAGAATAATGAAATCTAAAAATGCCGTCTAGACTACGCAACCCTCAACTGTTAGTAGCTACGATACCATATTTCTACATTAATAACTCTCCAATCCATGCCAGCATGGAACATAGACATTAAGTGGAATGCCAGTCTCTCATCTAGGAGGGCCTTGAAATCAATGTTACCAACTGGGGACTATGTGTGTCGCAGTGATAATAAAAAGACCCAAAGGAGGTCTGCAACGAAATAATTTTACTCAACACTTTGCAAGTGAATCAGTGGAGGCAAAGATGCGTCTCATTTACATGACAATTTATGCACCACATTGCAGAAATCACAATGTAAGTATA
>NC_068986.1:29681957-29684561 GCF_001194135.2 Octopus bimaculoides | reverse complement strand
CATTACAGTATCGAAATGTGATTGTTTCAGTTAGTAGAATAGTTTCATTTTTAAAGTGAAAGTATTTGTTTTTGTTTCACTTTTGACACGTAATACTTAAATAGTGGAGGAGATATTATGTTGCGGTGGGCTCGAACTCTGCAAGAAGTTAAAAATTTTTTTGACTAAAACACAACTGGAACCCTAAGTAAGGCATGTGTAAAATTTGAATGAAATTGGTTGCGTAGTTCTCGAGTTTTAGGGATTCACACAGACAGACAGACAGACAGACAGACAGACAGACAGACAGACACACGTTCTCATTTTTATATATATAGATTGATGCAGGTTGTTTATCCTCTCCTCCTCCGACTTTTAGTTCATACAATTGAAAAAACCGCATAATTTATGGGATGACCCAATATATATATATATATATATATGTGTGTGTGTGTCTGTATGTGTTGTTTTATTTTAGTTGTAGCAGGCACTAGCGTAACTGGGAGGGTGAGCGGGAAGAGCGGTCCGCCCCGGGCGGCACTTTTAAAGGGACACCACTTTTGGTTCTGCTGTAGGTAATATGTGTTTTTTGTGGGGTCCTGGAGGCGGCAAACGGAAGGACTGCCCCGAGCGGCGTACACTCTAGCTTCGCTAGTGGTAGTAGGTGTGTTTGAACAATACGCTTTACTGTTTGTGTAAAAAAACTATGTATACTTCTATCATATTTCACTGTCTTTTCCATTTCTTTATCTCAATCCTCTTTGTAAATCGTCACACAGACTATTGTCTGTGCCCCTAATATATGCTCCTCTGGCTAATAAAAGAAATTATTATTATTGAGTGAGAGAGCAGTGCATGCCATCAAAGTGACACTGGGGTAAAATATACGAAGCCCGGTATACCCATCATGACTACCCGTCTGATAAGGGTACACCAGGCACATGCATCACAACCATGTGTGCGCGACATGGTGATCTCATATCAAGATCAACAGCGCATGACCTCACAGGTGGGGCCCAGTTAGAATTTTCTTCAGGTCGAATAGCCCATCCCGCTCAAAAGTTCCCTGAATAAGGTTTGTTTAAGGATGTTGAGCAAAACACCCATGTTTCCAAAGGTGACTTATTTAAACTTCAAAGAATTCCTTTCTCTACATGGCTATGATGCTCCCCTACTACTGCTCGTGATCAGAGATGCATATATCGTCAGCCACCAAGGGACATGCTCAACTGGTTACGGTCAAACAACTGACAAGCAAATCTGTGATATTAAGCGGAATATTTGCTGTAGCCCATCTTCTTATACCAAGACATATTAGTAGTAGTAGTAGTAGTAGTAGTAGTAGTAGTAGTAGTAGTAGTATTGTTGTTGTTATTACCTTAGCACCAACATCCCCACCACTTCCATTTCGTTCACCTCACAAATGTTAATTACCGCACGTGGACTTGAATGACATTAAAAAGCACAAAATACATGAAAGTATACATAAAAATACACTCAAAATGGAGAAAAGAATTCCATTAATATATGTGTACACACACACACACACACACATATATATACATACACATACTCACACGCATATACACACACATATATACATTTATACGTATACACTCACGTAGACACAACGGGGTATCCGGTCATTCGAACCGGCTTAGATTAAGAACAGAAATCACACCACTGGATACTGACCGTCCATCACTACCACCACTATCATCAGTATCAGCATAACCACTACCTTCAAGACGACGACGACGACGACCACCACCACCACCACTACTACTACAATCATCAGCAGCAGCGTATCACATGCCAAGCATTTCAGCTTTTTATAGTTGGAGTCTCAAAGGACGAAGAGAACAAATTTGTTTGACGGCAACACGATTTGCAGTTGTTGTTGTTGTTAACTACCCGGTCATTACTGGTCAAGCAAAGCAATGATCAAAGCGTTCCAGCTATGACCCATCCCGTCTTATTATCGGACGATATAGCCAGGACTTCATTATCCAGCGTGCAGTTTTCATTTATAAAATATAGTCACGTAGGGAAACCTCTTGAAAAGTAAGGGTACATACCACAGTGTAGTCTTAAATGCTCTATGTCTTGCATTTGATTGTAGAGCTGTTGTCCTTTCACGACTGGACGGGTGCTAAATAATGGTTTCATATTTTGCCACAAGGGCAGCAATTTTGCGGGAGGGGATGAGTCAATTACATCGACCTTAGTGTTCAACTGGTACTTATTGTATCGACCCTGAAAGGATAAAAGGCAAAGTCGACCTCGGCGGAATTTGAATTCAGAGCGCAACGACAGACGAAATACCACTACGGGATCTTGTTCAAAACGGGGGCACCAATATTCTCTTAACGAAACACTTTGAAACTTGGGACACTGGTAGAATGTGTCATATAAAACATCTTTTTCTCTTAGTCTTCTTAACAAAAAAACGTACATCGCAAGTTATTTCATGTTAAAGTTGTCGTATTTCTGTAATTTCAACCAATGACTGACGTCCATTCAGACGTAAAAATTAAGTGCTGACTACGTAAACAAACGATTCGCGGCGGTGATAAAATTATTATTTCCTTGTCAAAAAATGGCTGAAGCATATTGGCAGTAGCT
>NC_068986.1:29680671-29681883 GCF_001194135.2 Octopus bimaculoides | reverse complement strand
TTAGGGTTAGGGTTAGGGAAAACGAACACACGTGTGTTGCCTCTGCAAAATGTCAGAAGTAATGGAGATTAAATACGTTTACACCGCTTAGGAGTAACTGTAAACAGCTGAATACTTGTCAGTGATTGGTTGAAATGATCGAAATAAGACAATTTTTTACATGAAATAAATCCGAATACAAAAGTTTTTTTCTGTTCTATAACACAAAATAGATAAGTATACGAAGTTTGAAAGTCTTTCGGTACCAAAAACACTACATAAAACATAAATGAAAACTGGTGCCCCCGTTTTGAACAAGATCCCCACTACGCATTTCGCCCGGCGCACTAACGATTCTGCCAGCTTGCTGCTTTACGGGTGCTAAGTAATACTAAGTAGAATAAAGTCAGTGAAGAGCGTCTCTATGTGGCTATTCAATTCGCTAGAAATAGCGACCATATCTACTTCAATCACCATAACCCCTACCTTCACGACGACCGCCATCACAACCAACCACCACCACCACCACAACAGAGTGTGACATGTGTGGGATTTAACTGCTATGTTTCTCAGAACAACCGAGTACGTCGAGACTTTCTCGTTGATTCTTTAATCCCATGTCATACCAAATAAATGGTGCATATTCTGTAGATTTCATCATACATTTCTCTAGGATTCCTTGGCTTGAGACCAAAAGCCGTCAGGAAAAACAATGCGTTTTGATGAAATCCAATCGGTAACAATATTCACCTGTCTCGTACATGTCATTTATGAGCAAGCAAAAGGAGCCGCTGTGTGTGTGTGTGTGTGTGTGTGTGTTTGAAAGAGGACGTAAGGTTGTTTCCTCTCTCTCTCTCTCTCTCTTTTAGCCGTTGTGCATTCCTTTCTCCCTGGAGGGCATTAAGAGCATAAATAAAATGACACAGCCACAAACGGAAATCAACACCGTGTCGAATTTCAGAGCTCGCCCCTTTCTCCATGTCGCTAACCATCTCTGTTTTAGTGTTGCTACAAAATAGACGTGTAGATAGATATATATAAAACTACATACAGTCTGTGGTGATATGACCAGTTGGACTTTTGGCTACAATATAAACAGCAAGATACATTGCGTTCTGCAGACATTGACACGAGACCAGGGTAGCAAATTGTAGACTTCGTCTGTGAATGTAAACTAGATAGGCCGCAAGCACTAGACATTCATTTCATTAAACGTTTTCCTCCACCTTCCAC
>NC_068986.1:29677411-29680535 GCF_001194135.2 Octopus bimaculoides | reverse complement strand
GGGGGGGGGGAAAGAATCAATATATTCGTGTAATTAATACTTGACTTTTAGAAGTGACATCGGCTTAAGTTTGACCAACATTTTTACACGTAAAGAGAATGAAATTAAGAAAAAGAGAGTAAAGAATAAACACACACACACACGTATATTGTTTTATTGGATACGGAAGTGTCTGTGACTTTTGTCGTGTTGTTCCAAAATGCCTTTGGCGTCAGTTTATAGAAAAAGTGATAAAGCATATGGTATACCCCATAGCTTTGGTTCTCACCCATTTTTTGCCTATGAACCCATTTTGTTTCTGTTTTATTCCACTGGACCCTCATAGCTATTCAATGTTTAAAAAAAATCCTATATTTTTGTAATTAAATATTACGAAGAATTGTATAAAAAAAAAAAACTGCCAAAATATTTTGTTTCGTAGAAGTATAATCAATTTATTGTATATATCTCTGTGTGTGTCTGTGTTTATCCCACCATCACCGTTTGACAACCATCGTTGGTGTGTTTATGTCCCCATAACGTAGCAGTTCGGCAAACGTGACCGATAGAATAAGTACTAGGCTTAAGAAATAAGTCCTGGGGTCGATTAAATCAACTAATAAAACCTTCCAGGCAATGCTCCTTGAATGGCTACAGTATGACCACAGTCAAATGATTGAAAAAGTAAAAGAATTATAATTGCGATGGATCAAGGCTGACAGAATCGTTAGCACGCCGGACGAAATGCTCCGCGTAATTTCTTCCGGCTTTACGATCTGAGTTGAAATACCACCGTGGAAGAGTTTGCCTTTTATCCTGTTGGGATTTATAAAATAAGTCCTAGTTGAGTGCTAAGGGCCGATGTAATCGTTCTTGGCCCCTCCCCAACAATTTCAAGCTTTGTAACTATTACAGAAAAGGTTATGTCGAATGGATTGGCAGATTCATTAAAGCGGCGGAGAAAATGCTTTACGGCATTTATTCTGGAACTTTTCATCCTGATTTCAAATCATGGCGAGGTGAACTTTGCTATTCACCCCCATCGAACACGATAAATGAAGTACTGGTCAATACGGAAACGAAGAAAGACAAACAAATACAGGGTGATCAGTGACATGTTTTTTAACAACAAAAACGAAAAAGCGCATATTAACTGCGTCGGCTCGAGGAACTTTAGGTATTTTCACTTAATAAATACACATAACGCCTGGGAATCGAAACTGTGATCCTCTGACCGCAAATCCGCTGCCCTAACCACTGGACCATTGCGCCACCCTTTCTTTTTATACTTAAATATATATAATTAGTCGTAGGACACTCGATGAATACACGCGTCGTTTAGATGAATTAAAAATGTTTTGCATGGATCATGTGTGTGTAAAAAGTGCTTTAGGATATTTTAAGCATTCTCAGTATATTTTCCAATGAAACACTCGGGAGGTATTTTCACTAGCTTACTAACGCTGAACTTTTTTCAGTTATATTTCAAAGTGTTCTCATCCGTCTCTTTGTTTTGACGATTGCTTCATATACGAGGGAGTCTCTTGGTGTCGGCAATTATTTATAGTGCTGTAGAATACCACTGTTTTTAATCGATTCCGGCTGAAGTGACAGACAGTTGTCGAAACATCTTCTTACCCTGGGATGATACTTCTGAGTAAATATACTCATATTTTCGACATATGATATTTTTTTTTTTTCCGTTTTTTTTTTATCGTAGCCCCGCCCACATTAGTTATTACTAGAGCTTTCTTCAGAGGATAAATGTTTCCTTTAGATGAATTTTAAAACGTAATATGGACCCAACTATGGACCAAAAGTACAGTTTGGTCCATATGTGTCTAATCACCATGCATGTGTGTATGTGTATGAATATATGTATATATGTATACGTGTGTGTGTGCGTGTGTGCGTGCGTGTGTGTGTATAGTGTATAAATACATACACACACCATTTCCTCCATGTTATGTTTTTTATGTCACTATGGAACCATTTAGCCACCAGTGAATAGCAATCTGACAGTCACACTTCACCACCTCCTGACGTCTTTCATTTTGTTTCCCCCCCCCCCATCTCTCTCTCTCTCTTTCTCTTTCTTTCGCTTTCTTCGTCTTCCGAAACCACTTTGTCTCTTTATTTATTTATTTATTATTATCATTATTCTATTAACATTCGTTTATTATTTATTATTTTACTATTTGCGTCTATTATTTTATTTCATTTGTTTATTGTTTATTTTCATACATATTTTCTTTATTTATTTCCTTTGACAAGATTTAAATTCATTGGAGCATGTAATTATTACGTGCCTAATTATAGCAGCTTGTAATTCCGTTCATGGAACTCTTTTTCTTTCTAACTCTTTCTACCAATTTTTCCCTCGCTTCTCTCCCTTTATTTTCTCTATCTCTTTTCCCTTTTCGATGCTTTTTCTTTCTGTCCATCTTTCTCCGTCTTTCTTTCTACGTTTTTTTTCTTTTTCTTTATTATTTTACTCGCTTGTATTTTCTTTCTTTTCCTCTTTCCTCTTTTTCCCTTTTATTTCCATAGTTTTTCTTTATCGTTTATCCTCCCTCCATTTTACCTTTTTTATCCCGCTAACTTTGATCTCCTGTTTTCCTTTTTTATTTTTATTTTGCTCTTCGTTTCTTTCCTTTTATTTTGCATTCATTCTCTCTCTTTACTCTTTCTTCACCTCGTTTTTTTTTTCCTTTTTTTTTTTCACTTTCTTCCATTATGTTCTATTTTCTCCTTTTATTCTCATCTTTTTTCGTTTTTTCTTTATCAGAAAAAAATAGAGATAGATAGATAAGTAGATAGATAGATAGATAGATAGATAGATAGATAGATAGATAGATAGATAGATAGGTGCACACACACGCACACATAGACAGACAGACAGATAGATAGATAGATAGATAGATAGATAGATAGATAGATAGATAGATAGATACATACATACATAGATAGATAGGGACACACATAGATAGATAGATAGATAGATAGATAGATAGATAGAAAGATAGATAGATAGATAGATAGATAGATATAGAGGTAAGTAGAAAGATAGGCAGACAGGCAGATAGATAGATATCTATCTATCTATCTGCCTGTCTGCCTATCTTTAGATAGATAGATAGATAGA
>NC_068986.1:29671090-29675287 GCF_001194135.2 Octopus bimaculoides | reverse complement strand
ATATATGTGTGTGTGTGTGTGTGTGTGTGTATGTATGTGTGTTTGTGTATCTATGTTTATCCCACCACCATCGCTTGACAACCGATGCTGGTGTGTTTACGTCCCCGTAACTTAGCGGTTCGGCAAAAAGAGACCGATAGAATAAGGTCTAAGCTTACAAAGAATAAGTCCTGGGGTCGATTTGCTCGACTAAAGACGGTGCTCCAGCATGGCCGCAGTCAAATGACTAAAACAAGTAAAAGAGTAAAAGAGTAAGTCTCTGTACTGTTTTCATGTGATGTGCCGTTTTCATGTGTCTCGGTGTAGGGGGTTGACAAACGGATCTTGTCGTGTTTGTCTAGATCTTCATCTCGAAAGATCAACAGTGCCAGCTGAAATTTGGGAAACTACAGAAATTTTAGGCTTCATACGATAATCATAAGTATCGCTTGCTTCTCTGATAATAATCTTGAAAGCATCCTTGGGTGTTTTAGAGCATACTCCGTATGTTGCCGATGATTATGTGTTCTAAGTAGAAACCGGTAAGTAATGCGAATGATTCGCTGAATTGTTTATGTTGAAGAATAATTTCACACATTGTTCCTACTCAGTGATGAGCAATGGCAGATAATTAATTTCTGCATTACTAATTAGTAATTCCATTTAAGATAAAAAAGGATTTATGTACATAGAATAATCAACCACTTATTTGTCAGAAGCGTTGATTTAACGACATCTGAAAACCATTCTAGATGCAATGAATGGAACAGTGACAATATTCTGTAGAATAATATTTGCAAAAGATGATGATGTTGACGATAATAATGGTGGTGGTGGGAATTTGGTGGTGTTGGTGGCTTTGGTGGTGGTGGTGGTGGTGGTGAAAATGATGATGATAATAAGAAAACGGGAATCGAAATCGCTTACTTGAAATAACATCTAATGGTATAATACTTGAAACAAACACAAGATGAAGGTGGGGGAGATGAGTAGTAGTAGTAGTAGTAGTAGTAGTAGTAGTAGTAGTAGTAGTGGAAGAAGAAGAAGAAGAAGAAGAAGAAGAAGAAGAGATGGGACGGAGTGGGAGGAGGAGTAGACACTAGTGTTGTTAATTTAGTGTTTGAAGACGTGGACGTTATTAATTTTATGGATAGGTTGGACGTTCCATATAAAACGCACGTTTCTTTCTTTCTTTCTTTTTCTCTTTTTAAAAACAATATCAAAATAACCCAATTCCTGAATCGTTGCTGTTGGCGCAATATAAGGGATGGTTCTGTAAAAGAAATGCCTACTTCCTTAACAGGAGAGCGACGACAACTATAAAAGAAAGACAACTGTTTATCGATAAACAATCGACAAGAAGACAATTAATGAAGGAAACTACCGTGTACTTTCGCATTAGCAACTAACTGTGAATTGAATTGTTTTTGTTTTTGTTTTTCGTTGTATTCTTTTTCATTTTTTTTTTTTTTGCTGTTTAACCCCAGGTCAGGCTTTGATCTACGATCAAAGGTGTTCCACCTGTAACAATTCAATCTTTTTATTTCCCATCCTCCTGGCATTACATATCTAGGATTATAATGTCTAAGGTGACCTTGTTTCCATATGGTAAGGTTATAAGTTGGAAACGATTTGGTTATTTCTAGCGGGTAGTTTCACCACGTAGATCTGGCCTTTCTATTACCCCCCACCCACACCCCAAGGATTACATTGTTTAATGTGAACTAGTTTTCAAATGGTGTTATATGAGTTGAGAAAGATTTGGTTGGTATTTCTAGCTGGTAGCTTGGTCACATAGTACTGCCCTTTATATTCTTGGATCTAGTTTTTGTCATTCGCAAAATGTACATTTTTTAAAAGGAAGTAAAAGATCTGAAAATCGGCTATAATAATGTAGCCTTCCAGTCTCATTGCTTTGAAGGTTTGATGTTGTGGAGAAAGAAATTGGAGAAAAATGTTACTGAGGTTTAAAAATTGAAAAAACTGGGTATTTTTAGCCAATAGCAAAACAGAAATTTTTTGCGTTTAGCGGAGTGGTGTCAACTTTAAGGTTGTACCCTGTGAAATTTGTAGTTTAGCGTCTGACCTGTTCATTGTAGGTTTCCAAATAAACAGAAATGCCTAATTTCATTGTAGGTTTCTAAATAAGCAAAAATTAGGGTTAGGGTTAGGGTTAATAAAATCAACATGTATCATCTTACTGTTTCTTTTCTCTATTCATTATGTGTGTGTATATGTGAAAAGGGGGCGTCTGTCTCCAAAACTCCAAAGCTGAGTAACGTTTTCATGCTTGGTTTTGTAAACTACGATAAGAATAATATTGGTCAACAAAGAATTGGTCCCAATGAAAAGAATACCTGTATCTTATACATTTTTGCATGCAGAATTAAAAAATAATGTCAAATTATCTGTATCACCCGCAGTTTCTCTGTTCCACGATATCCCTCTTGTTACGTGTGCTAGATTTCAGTTAAGCTGTTGAAATGTGAAGCTAACGGTTTAAGAAACACTCCTAATAAAAATTTTTATGAATAGAATTTTCCTAGTGAAATTATAAATAAAATTCATTTTTATCATAAATAAAATTCATAAATAAATTCATTTTTCAAATGAATACATAGTTAAAAAGTTATTAGCCTTTAAAATTTTCAAAATTTGGGTATTTTAGCCAATCAGAAGCGCGTATTTTACACATCACCGTGACGAAAAACTCCGTTTCCATAATAACCAAAGATGCTGCGCATGTGCACAAGGACGAGAAAGATATCTTCTTACTATAATAACATTCTCGTTTTTTTCTCCGTCACAACATATGAATGAGAAAGGAAGGAGTGATAGATAAATGAGAAAGGAAAGGGGTGATAGTTGTATAAAGAAGGAAGGGGTGATGGCAAACTGGTAGAGGGAGCTTTTCAACTCTGTGTGAGTATATGTGTGTGCATGTAGAAGGGAGGTATGTGAATGTTTGTGTGTGTGTATGTATGTGTGCAATAAAGTGATACGGTGAACATTCAATGCTTAAAAGGAAACTCAAACAGCGTTTCAACTCTGTGTGAGTATATGTGTGTATGTGTGTGCGTGTACAAAGGAAGTAGCAATGTTTTGACATGCCGATCCTCCACCCCGCACCGATGACAGAAGAAGCAGCGAACGCGCTGTTTTCTGATTGGCTGAAAATTCTGAAAATTATCAAACTTTGAACACCTATAACACTTTTCTGGAATAAATGAATAACAAATTCGGATTCAGCGTTATCTATATGATACATTAAACATTTTAAAAATGATAATTGTAAACAGTGACGAAAACCACAACGATCCCCAACAGGTAGACGCCATTATCAAAGTTGGAAGAATCGGTAGAACATCGGACAATATATCTTGCAGGATTTAGCTACGACTCACATAAGAGTTGTGTATTTTGGTCGCTTGTAAGTACTGTATACCCACTACAATGGGAAATTGTGTACGTTAGTTGAAAATTCCAATCATGTGATCTTGTTAACGTTATCTTTCTGCAGTGTCGCTCAGATTTTTAGACACTTAGAGGAAGTGTTTGCTTATTAATTGCTTAGATAATCTCATTTTGTCGAAGTCTTTCAATTCAATGTATAACGTGTCTTAGATGTTACTATACAAACGTGTGATATTACACAAAAGTTAAAAATCATTATTATTATTATTATTATTATTATTATTATTTGGAGAAAAACTGGGAAGAAGTGACGAACAGGGTGGCCAACCTCACCCAGAAATGGGCTGAGAGGAAGCTCTCCTTGAAAGGTCGAGCGGAGGTAGCGAATGCGTACATCGCATCCGTCATCTATTACCGTTTGACCGTCGTCCCTTGTCCCGACCGCTGGTTAACCAAGATAGTACGCTTGCTCTTCAACTTTTTGTGGAAGGGTCAGGTACCACTGGTCAGGCGCTCTATCTGCTGTCAACAGCCGCTGAACGGAGGCCTTGGCATGCCGTGGTTGCTGATGCGCAAACATGCGCTCAGGCTACGACATCTCAGGCGCTTCCTGGACGGTGAACAGGTGTGGTCGCCTGCATCGATTTCACTATATGACCAACACTTACCTTATTGAATCGACCCGGTTGGTTGCAATGTAAATTCGAGAAGAGTTTTATTGAGCTCGGACCGGAAGTAGATGAGACTAAATATTAATTTTTCTTGCATAGACATAAAGCCAAAAGAATTACGTGTGTGTGTGTG
>NC_068986.1:29662945-29664716 GCF_001194135.2 Octopus bimaculoides | reverse complement strand
AAAAGGAGAAAGGGCTCTATACCCCTTTCTTATTTTTTCTGACCAGGCTCCCGTGGTTTTATGGGTTTTTCCACGTGTAACCTTTCCTTTTTCGAAGCGCCTCCCCCTTTGGGAGTTCTACTTACTTATTTATCTATTTATTTATCTATTTATTTATTATATCCTTCTCCGTTTTCTTCCTCTGTTTAGACGAACTTTCCTACCTTTTCGGACAAAACCTTTTGTAACCTTCGTCCTGTCTTTGTCCTTATATGTCTTTAATTGATATTAGCCCTTGTGGCCAATAAAACGAATTAATTATTATTATCATTATTTATGACACAAATCTGCAAATACATTTATTGGGTGTGGTCGCCTGCATCGATTTCACTATATGACCAACACTTACCTTATTGAATCGACCCGGTTGGTTGCAATGTAAATTCGAGAAGAGTTTTATTGAGCTCGGACCGGAAGTAGATGAGACTAAATATTAATTTTTCTTGCATAGACATAAAGCCAAAAGAATTACGTGTGTGTGTGTGTGGTGAGGGAATGAAACAGTGATTATATCGACCCCTGTATTTCACTAGTACTTATTTGATCGATTCTGGAAGGATAAAAAGCAATGTCGATCGACCTCGGTTGCATTTGAACTCAAACATTAAAGAACGGAATTTAAATGCTGTAAAGGGCTTTGTTCAACGTTCTAACGATCCTGGCAGTGAAACGCCTGGTGCCTTCATTTACTTCGGTTTAGGTCCGTCCTCCAAGTATTTCGAATAATTAATGTTTCACCCCAGCACAACCTAGATGGAGCAAACCTATCTTTTATCTTTTATTTGCTTTGGTCATTAGATTCCGGCCATGCTGGTGTATCGCCTTGAAAGGTTCTAGTCGAATAAATCGACCTCAGTACTTCTGTTTTTTTAGATTTTTTTTTTATAATCTAATACTTATTCTATCGATTTTTATAGCCGAACTACTGCGTTACGGGGACGTAAGCAAACCAGCACCGGTTATCAGAGGGTCGCGTGTCTATATACATACACACACACATACAAACACACAAACAGTATACGTATGTATGTATGTATGTATGTGTGTGTGTGTGTGTGTGTGTGTGTGTGTGTGTGTGTGTGTGTGTGTTTATAGACACGCGACCGGGATTCTATTCAGTTTCCTTATTTCTTTACTGCACACAAGGGGCCACACACAGAGGGGACAAACAAGGACAGACAAACGGGTTAGAGTTAGGGTTAAGGGATTAATACGATATACACCGTTACAGCGCTAACTGTTTTCAACTGAATAGACGTCAGTGATTAGTAGAAATTATCGAAATAAGACAATTTTTTACATGAAATAAATTCGAATACAAAATTTTTTTTCTGTTCTATAACACAAAATAGATAAGTATACGAAGTTTGAAAGTCTTTCGGTACCAAAAACACTACATAAAACATAAATGAAAACTGGATCCGAACTCCGTAATTACAAAGTCTATTTTTATATATTTTCCGTGTTGTTGTTGTTGGTTGTTGGTTGTTGTTGCCGCGACCGGGATTCTATTCAGTTTCCTTATTTCTTTACTGCCCGCAAGGGGCAACACACAGAGGGGAAAAACAAGGACAGACAAACGGGTTAAGTCGGTTATATCGACCCCAGTGCGTAACTGGTACTTATTTAATCGACCCCGAAAGCATGAAAGGCAAAGTCGACCTCGGCGGAATTTGAACTCGGAACGTAGCGGCAGTCGAAATACCGCTAAGCACTTCACCCGGCATTGCTA
>NC_068986.1:29661492-29662437 GCF_001194135.2 Octopus bimaculoides | reverse complement strand
ACTGAGCACTCCACAGACACGTGTACCCTTAACGCATTTCTCAGGGATATTCAGCGTGACACAGTGTCAGAAGCCTGACCCTTTGAATTACAGGCACAACAGAAACAAGAAGTAAGAGTGAGAGAAAGTTGTGGTGGAAGAGTACAGCAGGGTTCGCCACCATCCCCTGCCGGAGCCTCGTGGAGCTTTTAGGTATTTTCGTTCAATAAACACTCACAACGTCCGGTCTGGGAATCGAAACCGCGATCCTATGACAGTGAGTCCGCTGCCCTAACCACTGGGCCATTGCGTCTCCACTCAGGGTCAATGAAATAAGCACCAATTGAACATTGAGGTCGATGTAATCTATAACTAGAATTATGGGTGTGCATCAACTAATATTTAGGCGTGGGAGGTGGGGATATGATTTCTGTGAGTTTCACGTGATATAGGTACAAGTGGCGTTAATAAAAATAACAAAGGAGGAGAAGGCATTTAGTATAGATTAAAGATATTTGAAACTGCGGTATATCCAGCCAGGAACGAAGAAATACATCACGAGACAATAATAAAAAAAAAGAAAAAGAAAAAAAGGAAAAAGAAAAACTGAAGGTCAGTGGGTACAAAAATGTATCGCTTGACCAAACTATAATGACCGTCAGTGGTACGAATGGCCTTCGACCCCGACAATTTTTGTTTAAGGGGTTAAACAATTAAGGACCCTGATATCGTATACCATTCGGTTATAAATATAACTGTATCTTATCTTTAATTCCCTATGATATTGAAGACTTCTGTCTGCTGTCTCCTTTGTGTAGGAGGAAGTGTATCTGTTGAACCTTACATGGCAATGCACCAGTCGAACCAGTCAACACTCTACTGATAATGTCGACTTTTTCTCTCTCCCCCTCTCTCTTTCTCTCTCTCTCTCTCTCTCTCTCTCTCTCTCTCTCTCTCTCTCTCTCT
>NC_068986.1:29656147-29661014 GCF_001194135.2 Octopus bimaculoides | reverse complement strand
TGTGAGTGGATTTGGTAGACGGAAACTGAAAGAAGCCCGTCGTATATATGTATATATATGTATGTATATGTGTGTGTGTTTGTGTGTCTGTGTTTGTCCCCCTAGCATTGCTTGACAACCGATGCTGGTGTGTTTATGTCCCCGTCACCTAGCGGTTCGGCAAAAACGACCGATAGAATAAGTACTAGGCTTACAAAGAATAATTCCCGGGGTCGATTTGCTCGACTAAAGGCGGTGCTCCAGCATGGCCACAGTCAAATGACTGAAACAAGTAAAAGAGTATATATATATATATGTATATTCCTCTGTTTTGCTAAAGAGCACAACGCATCGTTCGGTCCAGGAATCAATACCATAAGCTTACGATCATAAGTCCAGCACACTAACCACTAATCCATGCGCTACCACATATCCTGAAGGTATACTAAATCATTATTCTGTAAAATAGCCCATTCGGATAAACATGGCTTCAATAACAAAACGATAAAGACCACGTGTGCTTAAAAGTTACAAAGACTTCATTAGCATTAAAATAACACAGTCAAACAGCAACATGATGTCGGTGTATTTATAAAGGTATTTATCCAGAGAATATAGGCTTCATTCTCACCTGGTCTGGATTTGGTAATTCTTTTCTCTTTAATCCAGTCTGTTTACGACCTACTTACATTTTATACACAAAAATATCGGATAAAAAAATAATCGTGTCATTGATATGTTTTATATATATATATTTGAATGTGTGTGTATATATATATATAAAAATGAAAAAGACTATTTCAATGTGTGTGTGTATATATATATATGTATATATACACACATTCAAATAGTTTTTTTCATTTTTATTCTCTCTCTTTCTCCCTTTTCACTCTCTGAATCTCTTCCTTTGCCTCTTTGTTTCGATTCTCTCTCTCTCTCTCTCACTCACTCGCTCTTTCTCTCTCTCTCTCTCTCTCTCTCTCTCTCTCTCTCTCTCTCTCTCTCTCTCTCTCTCTTCAATGTTAAACTATAATATAAACACGTGCAAAAAGAAAAGAGGAAAAGAAAAATGTGACATTTCAGCATGGATTTACTTCAAGAACGGTAAGAATTTTGCCTTCTATGGAGTCTGGTCTGAAGAATGCCTGTATACCGCGCTTTAAAAGATTAGCGTACAAAAGGTTAAGCCAATTAAAATCCATTTTGATATGGGTGAATGGGCAAGTTGTAGAGGTGTCAATCTCTATGACAATGTTTCAAAAGGATGATGGATCAGTAGGGTGTCTCTTGAGTTTTCTTTCATTTATTTAAACATTTTTCTAGTAGTTCCGTCACCTGATGCTGCCTACCAATGTCGTAAACTAGGATGACAGAACATTAAAAAAAAAAAAATCCCCCCAAAATAACCTCCCGACTGATGGTGTTTTTAGTCAGTGTTTCTTGTACCGTGTAGATAATTAATTCGTTTTATTGGTCACAAGGGCTAATATCAATTAAAAACATGTAAGGACAAAGACAGGACGAAGGTTACAAAAGGTGTAGATAATGAGTGAATCGATACAGTGTTTGAATGGTACAAATAATGTGTGAAAAATTCGACGCTTCGTGCATCCTTAGTAGTATTTGAGCTGAAATTACAAACGGTCGAAAGTGAATACAGTTAAGCATTTGCTGTGAAGATCCTTGGGATATGACATCTCATATCTCATATCATTTGGGATGAATGTTAATCATTTTTGATTGGCACAAAGCCTCCCCTAACTCTCTTTCATATGTGTGTGCGTGTTATATATACACCGCGCATACATACATATACGAAGGTGGGCTGAAAAGTTCATAGGCTGACTAAGGAGTTATCATGCTGTAATTAAACTTGGCATATATTAAATTCAACCTGTTTCCTTTCCTTTCCACAATGGATACAGAATTGAGGACTTGGAAAAGTGGTACTAGAGACATTTCGTAAAAATGGATAAAATTTGGCATTGTGGCGTTATCAAATATCTGCAGAAAAGAGGGTTACCCCTCAAGGATATTCATGCTGACATGGTTGCTACATTAGGGGACAATATTCCAACTTTATCAACTGTGCAAAAGTGGGCAGCTGAATTCAAGAGGGGTAAGGAGAGTCTTGAAAATGATCCAAGGTCCGGACGTTCTGCCACAGGCCACCACCCAAGAAAGCATCGACGTTTTCACCACATGGTGATGGATGACAGACGTTTAAATGTTACTCAGATAGCTACTGGGATCCTGCTTCCCAGGACAACGCTCCTGCACACAAGTCTGTGGTTGCAATGGCTGCTGTGTGCGACTGTAGTTTTGAATATCAGTCAAAACTTGACTCTAAAACCACAATAAATGTTCATATAGCACCAGGAGAGAAGACGAAGAGACAAAATAAACTAGCAAAAATTACTGGATAATTTCAGATCCCGGATTTCTGGCTCTGCAAAAGAAATGCTTTGCCTCATCAGTGGAATATACACAGAAAAGCACATAAATACAAATATATATATATACAACATATGATATACTTACATATACGAACGTAGAGTTTTAGAGTCAAGTTTTGACTGCCATCTTCAGCGTGGTGGTGTCTCTTAGATACCCTAAATTATAATTTTAAATAATTATTACCTTTGATGGCTTTTATTCCCATGCTGGCCACTTGATAAAATCGATATTGATCTTATTCCTCATTGATATAAATTTATATATTTACTTCGTCATTATATTTATTGCGGTGATATTCTGACCATATCGCACGAGGAGTTTTTAGGCGGGAAATTTAAACTAGTCATGTGCATACGTGCATATATATGTATGTATACGTTCGTATATGTAAGTATATTGTATGTTGTATATATATATATTTGTATTCCACTGATGAGGGAAAGCATTTCTTATGCAGAGCCGGAAATCCGGGTTCTGGAATTATCCAGTAATTCTTGCTAGTTTATTTTGTCTCTTCGTCTTCTCTCCTGGTGCGATATGAACATATATGTATATATGACGGGCTTCTTTCAGTTTCCGTCAACCAAATCCACTCACAAAGGATTTGGTCGGCCCGAGGCTATAGTAGAAGACACTTGCTCAAGGTGCCACGCAGTGGGACTGAACCCGGAGGCCATGTGGTTGGCAAGCAAGCTACTCACCACACATATCAGTGTGTGTGTGTGTGTGTGTGTGTGTGTGTGTGTGTGCATGTGTGGGTGCATGTGTACTAACTACTATACTTACATTCACAAACATACAAAACATTTACTTTCTATCTCTTTCTCCCTTTATCTCTCTCTCTTCATATATATATATATATATATATATATATGTATGTATGTATGTGTGTATTTCCAAGTATGTATGTGTGTGTACATGTATATTTATACATATGCAACACACACAAGCCCACTTACATACATACACACAGAGAATACCAATGGTGTCTTGTTTCTCCAATCCACAACGAATTAGACCTACGTTAGCAACTGTCCCACCCTGAGATGGGTGATGATGTAAATATGTTATCACATACCATTGAAATATCAGTGCGGTCGACGTTGGTTAGATGAAGTGTTGAAGCGGTTATACATGACATCTTATCGCCTCGTAATCTACTCACGCATTCATCTCTACCGCCATTTTAAGCACAATACGCATGCACACATATACACGTATAGGTACACAAATACACACACACACGCGTGCACACACACACGCGTGCACACACACACACACACGTATATACATATGTACATACATACACGCATTCATACATACCATATATATATATATATATATATATATATATATATAAGTACATTCATACATACATTCATTCATACATACATTCAATACATACATATAAAGTGTACATACATACATACATGCATTTGTATATACATATATATATATAAGTACATACATTCATACATATATAGGTGTACATACATTCATACATATATAGGTGTACATACATACATACATACATACATACATACATACATACATACATGCATGTATGAGTGTGTGTGTGTGTGTGTGTGTGTGTGTGTATGATTTATGTAGACATCTATACACGATGATTGTGGTGAAGGGTTACTCGGCTATTATCTCTAGACCGCAGAAGAATACGAAATATGCTATCTATGGTAAGACGAGTGCCGGCCTGGAATTTTGGTTCTGATGAGAGACATTCCAATAGAACAAGACGAAAAGGAAACAGCCAGATCGTGGGAGATGAGGGTTAGAATGAAGAAGTTGGTGGAAGGTGTGTCTGTCTGTGCGTGCGTGATTGAGAGAGACAGGTACAGAAAAAAAAAAAGAGCGAAAAAGGAAGAAGAAAGAAACATGAAACAGGCAGTCAGGAACAATAAGTCCAAAAGAAAATGGATGTTAAACGGAAGTCAGGAATTCCTTACCCACCCACCGTGTCAATTCGATACCCCTGTATTTTTGTGGAATGACTGGATTGTAAATATTTTTATACTGTAATCTTGTTGAGCCATAAAAGTAAGCTGAAGTCATTTGTCTAAGAGACACCAGAATGAATTCTGAGCACCGTTAACGCATTTGTCTTAAGTTGTTTGTTTTCACTTGTTATAGTCAACATTCTTTGCCGGTGTGTGTGTGTGTGTGTGTGTGTGTGTGTGTGTGCCGTTGGGAGAAGGAAGTGAAGTTGAAAGAAAGCAATGTGAAACATTGTAGAACAAACGGGGTGAGATCTCCGAAAAAAAAAACGTCGTAAATCTCCGTCAAGTGCCGTAGATTGTCGAGAAAGTGCCGATTTGAACACTCACGTAGTGTGGTGAACCACGACGAAGAAGCCTCTACTACGAGGTTAGAAACATTGCTAGAAATAGCAGCAGGATGGCCGTTTTCATTTGTT
>NC_068986.1:29649011-29655847 GCF_001194135.2 Octopus bimaculoides | reverse complement strand
ACTACGAGATAAGAAAAACAGCTAGAAATAGCAGCAGGTTTTCTGTTTTCTCTTGTTAAAGTCAACATTCTTTTACGTGTATTCTTCTGTGAGTGCGTGAATGTGTGTGGGTGTGTTCACGAATGTGTATATGTGTGTGTGTGTGTGTGTGTGCATGTTTGTATGCATGAGTGTGTTTGCGTTCATGAATGTTTATGTGTGTGTGTGTGTGTGTGTGTGTGTGTGTGTGTGTGTGTGGTTGGGAGAAGGATTTTGAAGTGAAAGGAGAAACGTGAAACACTAGGACAGCGGGGTGAGATGTCCGAAAAAATGTAAACCTCCTTTCAAACGCTGTACGTTGTCGTTAAGAGCGCCGACGAAAGTGCCACGTGGTGAGGTGAACGACGATAAAGGAGCCTCTAATATGAAGCTACAAAATCTGCTGGAAATAGCTGCCAAATTTCTCTCAACTTACGCGTAAAAGTGTTCTGCAAAGGAAATGAAGCATTGGACGACGTGGTCCATGATTTTCCACGAGCGGGAAAAGGACGACTTTTTTTACATTCGACATCCTTTACGTCTGTTCTGTGTGTTTGTATGTGTGTGTGTGTGTGTGTGTGTGTGGTGCAATGACGAAAGTGAAAGTGAAAGGAGCGTTGTCAAACACTGTTGAACAGCGAGGTGAGATTTTAGAAAAAGTCGTAGTAAACTTTCGTCAATTGCCGTAGTCTGTACTAAGAGTATTGATATTAATTTTAAGCTCTCTTGTGAGGGCAGAGAAACAACGACTAAGAGACCCCTATGAGGTTACAAAATCTGCTAGAAATAGCAGCCAAATTTCTCTCAACTTACGCTCAACTTTCCTGCAACGAGAACGGAACAATTATACAACGAGGTCCATGATATTCTACGATTCGAAGAAGGACGAGATGCCGATAGTTGGAATGTTTTCACTTATGCATTTTTTCTTGTGAGGCAGTAGAAGTGCAGTCTTTTGCGCTGCTAGAAATAGCAGCCAAATATTCTTTTGCAAAAAGAAACACCCCCCCCCCCTGGATAATCACTAGAAAGCTTTTGATTACATGTTCGCTCAGGTAGGGCAGTGAAATTAGACAGGAGGAACAGCAACAAGAACTATATCAACAACAATTACGTCTCTTTCAATTGAAGAAACAAGATTCGTACTCCTTCGGGCACACGTGATACAACCGTCCCACCTTTTCTCATTACTTATGCCTCACCCTCTTAGTAGTAGTAGTAGTAGTAGTAGTAGTAGTAGTAGTAGTAGTAGTAGTAGTAGTAGTGGCAGCAGTAGCAGCAGCAGCCACGACAGCAGCAGTCACCAACACTGCTGCGAGGATGACTGATAATAACGATGACAATGATATGGTAATGATGATGATGATGATGATGATGATGCGCCATTCATGCGCCTATGAATCATAAGAATATAACAGGAGGTTTAAGACTTTGAATGGTTATGAGGGTCCCATCCCCTGAGCAAAATAGGAATCAAAGGGATCCATAGGTAAAAAATGGTTATGAACCACTGGTTTAAACAATAACAACGCCTTGCTCCTGGTTCACTCTTTCTCTCTTTCAATTCCACGTTAAACCCTCTGCTATTCTTATTCCTCTTCTTCTTCTTCTTCCTTCTCCTTCTGCTTTCATTCTTTCTTTCTCCTCCTTTCTCTTTTATATCCAATTTCTATGAGCCCCATTTCATCAACTGGATCAAAGACATCGCCCACGCAACAAACTTCCGCTATCTTATCGGCCACCAATCTACTTTCTCCCTTTTTCTGTGCTCTGTGTACCAGCTCGATGCCAATGTTATTAACATGTTAAACCAGCCAGCCAGCCGGTCAGCCGGTCAGCAAGCCACGCATGCACGCACGCACCCACGCATCTATCCGTCCAGCCAACCAACCAACCAACCAACCAACCAGCCAACCAGTCAACCAACCAGTCAGCCAGCCAACAAGCCAGCTTCTCCAGTCATTAACAACCAACTAACCAACTAAGGCGCGCGGCTTAGTGGTTAGGGCATTTTACTCACGATCATGAGGTCATGAGTTCGATTCCCGGAGGAGCGTTGTGTCCTTGAGCAAGACACTTTCTTTCATGTCATTCCAATCCAACCACCTGGCGAAAATTAATTGTACCTGTAATTCAAGAAAGCCAGCGTTGTCACATTCTATGTCACGCTGAATTTCCCTGAGAACTACATTAAAGGTACGCATGTTTGTGGAGGGCGCAGTCACTTGCACGGAACAGCCTGCTCAGGATATTTCCTGAGCAGGCTGTTCCATTTATAGGAACAACTGGAGCACTCGTCGTCGTCACCGACGGAGAGCCAGGCTATCCAATCAAAACAAGCTGATAACCAGCTAACCAATCAAAACAAGCTGACATATAAGACGTGGGTGGTCATCTCATCTACAATAATAAGCTAAATAACCAACAGTTAATGCTGTTTGGCAGCAAGGGTTTCCAGATATTCTCTTTCTTCCTTTCTTATCCTCCTCTTCTCCCAACCCTATTTCTTTCTTTCTTTCTTTCTTTCTTTCTTTCTTTCTTTCTTTCTTTCTTTCTTTCTTTCTTTCTTTCAAAACAGGAAGCTACAGAGTCATCAGATAATGGTGTCGTAGACAAGATTCAACGATGCAAACGTAAGTATCAAGAGTGTTTCACTGTCAGTATGTCTGCCATCTTCTCCGACTGACTGCCTGCCACAGTCTGACATTTTGCCTTTTAGACTATAAGAACAGCAAAAAGCAAAAACCAAAAAAGAAAAAAAAAAAAAGAAAAAACGTTTAGGCGCTGTCGTGGCGGTGTGGTAAGAAGTTTGCTTTCCAGCCACCTGGTTGTGGGTTTAGCCACAGTGCGTGAAACCATGGGCAAGTATCTTCTACAATAGCCCCAGGTCGACGAAGCCTCGTGAATGGATTTTGGCAGACGGAATGTGGATCTAAACAAACCAACACCGGTTGTCATGCGGTGTCTTTGTGTTTGGTCTCCCACTACCGCTTGATAACCTTGTTTTGTTTACATCCACGTAGCCAGGCAGTTTGGCAAAAAGACCGATAGAATGAGTACCAGATTTGAAAAAAAAGAAGAAAAAAAGAAAAAAGAAAAACAAAATGTACTGGGGTCGATTTGTTCGACTAAGCACGTCTAGGCAGTGCTCCAGAATGGCCGTAGTTTAATGTCTGAAGCAAAAGGAAAAAAAAAGTACTGTCCATCTGCGAATATTTCTCTATATATTTGTTTCCCTGTTTGTCTCTTTCTATGTAATATTTTTCTTTAACCATTATGCATGCTTTGTCTTTTCTGGCCGTCACATCGTCTCTCCTTAATTTTTTTCTGGCCGTCACATCGCCTCGCCTTGGAGATATCCTACCGAACCTCTAGTCATACCGATTAATTTATATACGACCCTTGGTCACAACTCTTCCATCGATATGAAGGACAAGCAATTGTGCCTTCCACCTCTTCAACTACAATTCTGCCCCTCTCGGTCCTTCCGACTTCTTTTTCATTATGCACGCAAAATCTTCGTACATCGTAACTCCCAACGACGGACTCTCAACCTCTAATTCTTCTTTGACTCTGCAATGTATCTGAACCCAACTTTTCAACGCTTCTCCAATTCACTGAAATCGTCTTCACTCTAAATTGTGTCATCTTTTGTGATTTCTGACAAGAGTTGGCCAAAGTAGCATAAGCATCGTCTTAGATCCTAATTACGCCAACTTCTCTGCTGGCGGCTTTAAAGCCCAAATTCCCATCCTAAGCTATACGGCCGTTACATCGATAACGTATATCGGTGTCATGTTATCCACCTGAAAGGAACTCCCCTTCATCAAGCATATCTCTCCTTTATCGTCACATTCTACAGCTCTGCATCCTTACTTTACTTCTAGCTTTATGTTTCTCGTACTTTATTTTATTGATTATATCTGATCCCTCACTTTTAGCCCGTCGTTTTCATTTACATAGCATGCAACCTTAACCAGTATATCCTAACTATTAGGATTGCTAATGAGTTAGAGTATGAATCGTTGGATGTATGTATGTATGTATGTATGTATGTAGGTGTGAATATCATCTGTGTATATATGCTTATGAATATGTATGTGTGTATATATACGCAAATGATGGTATACATTGATTTGATCCCTTAAACCAAACGATGAACTTCTACTATTTATGGAATTACTGTTTTGATATAAATAATTTATGAGATCTGGTGTGTGTGTGTGTGTGTGTGTGTGTGTGTGTGTGTGTGTGTAAGTTAGTGTGCACGCGCGCGTTTTATGTGTGTGCGTGTGTGTGTATGTGTGTGTGTGTGTGTGTGTATGAGCGTATGTATGTGAAGGTATGTGTATGAACGTGTCTAAGGACATTCATAGGTGTACGTGCATGTACGTTTTTGCCATTATCAATGGTCTTGGAATGACATTTCTGTCCTTCTGAATCAGCCGTACGTAAAATTCCAACAGTTCAGGCTTCTCTACTATGAAGCTAAGTTTCTGTACTAAAACATATGCATTGCCTTAACACACAGAGTTTCCTATCTCGATATTTAAACCCTGTTCATTCATCTTTCATTTTTCTTCCTTTTCTCCATACTTCTTATTCTCTCTTTATTCTTTTACTCTTTTACTTGTTTCAGTCATTTGACTGTGGCCATGCTGGAGCACCGCCTTTAGTCGAGCAAATCGACCCCAGGAATTATTCTTTGTAAGCCTAGTACTTATTCTATCGGTCTCTTATGCCGAACCGCTAAGTTACGGGGACGTAAACACACCAGCATCGGTTGTCAAGCGATGTTTGGGGGGGGGCAAACACAGACACATAAAAATACACACACACACACACACACATAAGGATATACATATATACGACGGGCTTCTTTCAGTTTCCGTCTACCAAATCCACTCACAAGACTTTGGTCGGCCCGAGGCTATATTAGAAGATACTTGCCCAAGGTGCCACGTGGTGGGACTGAACCCGGAACCATGTGGTTTGTAAGCAAGCTACTTACCACAACACACACAGATACTTTGTTTTCATATGTAACATATAAACATTTATTGGTTATTCTTTACTTTAAAGCTTTGATAATGAGTGGTGGAATAATTACAATTAGAATCATTTTACGCTACATGTGGAAAAGGAAGGATTGATGGCAGAGGCAAAAGAAATAAATGAAGTAGAAGGCCCAGGAACTGCTAACAAATGTGTAGCATGAAACTAGTTCAGACGTTTCAAGGAAAGTGACACGAGCCTCGAAGGCAATCCAAGGTGAGGGAGACCTTCTGACGTAGAAGATGTGACCTTGTTTGAAATGGTTGAGCCAAGCAAGAGCACTCGTACATGGTCGACAGAAGTTGGTCCTTCACAAAGTACTATCAATAGACACCTCCAAAAGCTCAACGTTGTGAATAGATGTTGTTGAGAAGTCCTTCATGACCAGGATCAACGACGTGTGAACATTTACAAACAACTGCTGGCAAATCCTTGAGATACCCATCATTGGCGTCGAATTCTAGCAGGGGGATGGAAATTTCATTTATTTTCATTATCCTGATAAGAAAAATCAACAGCTTAGTTCCGGCCAGGTTTCTGAACCTGTTGTCAAACAAGGGCAGTTTGAACAGAAGGTCATGTTATGTGTTTTGGTGGAATTTCGAGGGGGTGTTGCACGTTGAACTTGTCCCGGATGTTCACGTTCTGAGCGCTAACCTTTATGCTCAACAACTGCAGCGAGTATATGATGCTTTGAAATGAAAGCTACTCGTCAATGGTCAATCAAATACGTGCATTCCTACATGACAATGCCCACCCCCCACACACACACAGACCATCAATGTCACCCAGCGCAAACTTGAGGAACTTGAAGAGATAGAAGCGCTGCCTTACCTTGACTATAATCCAGACCTTGTACCATCAGATTTCTACTTTTTCTGGGCCACGGCTCATTTCCTCCACAGCCGGAGGCTCGACAAAGTGGGTAAGGTTGCAAACCGGCGCATTGAGTTCTTTTGCTTCTGAACCAGGCAAATGGTATAAGCGTGAAATTGAGCTTCTGGCACAACGATGGCAACAGACAATGGAATATGATTGGATAAATTTTGATGAATAAACGATCTTCGTAATTTGTTTGAATTATTAAATAAAGGTTGAAACACGAAAAAACATCTGTCTCAACCTGGTATATTCAAATATATTTTCTCTTAAGTGTTTCAGCTTTAAATCTGCGGTCAGCTGGGGCACCATTGTTATAAAATGGAATGCTTACAGCACTTAGGTTTCCCAAGCGGTCACGCATCTAAGTACTAACTAGGCTCAATGTTGCTTAACTTCGGTGATCAGACTAGAACCGGTGCTTTCAACGTGATATGGCCGTAAGCATGTATATTCATCTATATATATGTGACAGATGGTGTAGCGTTGCTTATGTATCTGTTAGATACAGCTGTTTCGTAATCTGTTAGATTACGAAACAGCTGTCAACAAATGGAATAAACCTCTATTCTCTCATTTCTCTTCTCTTATCTGGTCAATTTACACAGACACACACAGACACACTCACAAAGATATGTGTGCGTATGTATATATATATATATATATATATATATATATATTACAAATTAAAAGGGTAAAGGTTTATCAATTTATTAATTTATTAATAAATCAACAATTAATAATTTTTACCAAGCCCTTCGGTATGTAAGCACCATTATCGGTGGAGAACTTATTTAAAAGTTCATATACATTTATAAACATAATTAAGGGACCAGAAAATATTTGCTTCACCACATACCGAAGTTCAGAAATAGCAGCTAAAA
>NC_068986.1:29647357-29648040 GCF_001194135.2 Octopus bimaculoides | reverse complement strand
ATATATATATATATATATAATATATATACATACATAGATATATATATGTATGTATGTATGTGTATATTTGTGTGTATGTATGGATGGATGTATGTATGTACGTCTGCTTGTATAACTAAATCTCCATACAAAATTTAAGCTTAATTATGAACATTTATGTATGTGCGTATGCATATTTATGCATACACATTAACGAATATTTTTAAACACGTAGACATGTCTGCACATACACACACATATTCTCACATAGAGAGATTTATACATACACATATATTCGCGCCTCTGCCAATACGTACGTGTGTACATATGTACATATGGAAGTAAACAATATCTCTATGCAAACACACAAGCATATACACTCAACTTCTATGCACATAAGTAAAAGCAAAATAATATTTGAGTGATTTATCGAACGATCGATTGAATAAGTGAGGAGTTAGTGATCGACTGAATGAAAGACAGCGAGGCAATGTTTATATGGGATATTTTTATATATAGGTTGATAGATGGATAGATAGACAGATTGATTAAAAGAGAGAGGGGGAGGAAGGGGAAGAGAGGAAGAGAGATAAGGGATTTCGAAAGAGTTCAAACATCAGTACAAAATTAGATATATCATATTAGTTTATTTGTAAGTACATACATACATGTATATATATATATATATATATATATATATATAT
>NC_068986.1:29646813-29647347 GCF_001194135.2 Octopus bimaculoides | reverse complement strand
AGAAAATAAAAAAACTCTGGAACTAAAAAAGATTGAAAAAATCCCTCGGATATAGCGCAGTCTATGTATATGTGTTTGTGGGTGGGTTGGGGGTGGTGATTGTATTAAAAATGTAATATGTATATATATATATATATATATGCATAAAGAAAGAAAACTCAATAAACTTCACTGGATTTTGAAAAGAGTTTTTTATGGGACCTTCTGCTATTAAATTGTGTATATAAAAAAAAATCTGTGATGCTTAACTTCTTTGTGTAATATTTTAAATGGTTGTGCAAGCTGACTGACTGCCTGTCTGTCTGTTTGGCTGGCTCCCTGGCTGTCTGACTAATTGGGTGGATAGCTTAATCGAGTCGTGATGATGGTTATGATGATGATGATGATGATGATGATGATGATTACAAAATGGTGTATAAAATGTATAAATGTATAATATATGTGTGAGTGTTTCGTGTGTCTTTGTATGCACCCATGTTCATCCACATTTGAACATACATACACACACACCACATGTAAATATATATATATATA
>NC_068986.1:29644207-29645693 GCF_001194135.2 Octopus bimaculoides | reverse complement strand
GAAAACGTTGTTCATGTGCTGATGGACATATGACTGACAATCTGAAGTTACAGGTTCTATATTTATAAAACGCAGTAAGGCAGTTTTCTGGCAGAAGAGCTCAAATTCCGCCGAGGTTGACTTTGCTTTTCATGAATTTCTGGGTTGATAAAATAAGTGAGAGAGAGAGACCCCCTTCGGTCATGACTGACCATGGGATTGCACCTAGAAAGTTACCCTCCCAAGCACAAGTCCGGGCAAGGTTGTTTATGGAAGACCCACATCGGCTGCTATTGCGGCTGTGCAGAGCTGCATATAAAGTAAACTCCCTGCTATACGGCACCTCTGTGCCAGGAGGTGTGCCGGATACCTGAATTTACCGGATATCTAAACATCACTTTTAAAATCAACATTGCCCCATACAAAAGTAATTAAAGCTCTATAAATACATTAATATGATAATTATTATTCTGAAATTAGTAGAAATGTGACGAGTAGGAAGAAATAAAAGTATAATTTTAAGAACACGTCTTATTAACCTAATAAAACACAGCTACTGTTTCTTGCAGTATAATAAAACACTCTACAGTTATTTGAAAAGTAATGACCCATTTCAGATACAGTAGAAACTTTATTTCTTTTAATGACAATTAATTAATTAACACAAATTAGTGAGACTTCTTTTGACTTTAATTAACATATTTTCCATTGTATTTTTTCTGGGTTCCGGTTGCTTGAGAGTTTCGGTTATTTGAGTACCGGATAATAGGGAGCGTATCATAAATCAATATACGTGTCTCTCACAGGGATACAAGTAGGAGTGGATTCGAAGTTGGGGTACAGAACTAAGAAGGGCAATTGACTCACACGGGCCAGCTGTAGTGTTGGAACGCCTACGGGTATCAACATCTACGGGTATCAACATCTACGGGTATCAACATCTACGGGAAAGCATTTACTCAGAAAAACTATTGAAAAACTTTTCACTATCAAATTGTGCATGTAGAATTAGTTCCCATGCTCCCAAACTCTGTCTGTCTCTCTGTCTTCCTTTCTATTTACAGGAATTCAATCCTAATCTTTGGAAACACGGCACTGTATTTCATCCGTCCGAAAGAGTAACATTCTTGACTCTGAAAACCGGGAGTCTCAGAATCGTGATGCATTTTGTGTCTATGAAACTTAGGAACGCAAATCTGAGTCAAACTCATCTATCTATCTATCTATCTATCTATCTATCTATCTATCTATCTATCTATCTATCTATCTATCTATCTATCTATCTATCTATCTATCTATCTCTAATGTATACGCATGATAGATCGCTAGCCACTACACATTCTTTATTTTCTCTCCTTGTTTCTTTCTGTGTTCCTTTCTGTGGAAGAGCGTAGGCTCCAAACGTTAAAGACTTTTTCACTTCCCGAGCGTTAAACTCGGGAAGTTGTCTACACCACCTGTCTTCGTCTTTTGTTTTTTGTGAATTCTCCCAATATATACATATATA
>NC_068986.1:29640553-29642175 GCF_001194135.2 Octopus bimaculoides | reverse complement strand
ACATTCCATTCATATTAAGCAACTGTATACCTTCTTTTACCCACCCCTGTGTGTGCGCGCGCGCGCCTGTGGTGTGTGTGTGTGTGTGTGTGTGTGTGTGTGTGTGTGTGTGTATAGACGCATACAGACCAAATAAGAGTTTTCTGCATTAACTGATTGTATGTTGCCTGTGGTTATGAAACGGTTATAGAAGCATTACTGCAGGGACCTTAATGAATAAAAATTCCATCCATTAAAGGAAAGTTGGTTCTCTTGTATTGTCTTAGTCGATAAAAACAAAACAAAACAAAACAAAAGCGTTGGTTTACTTGAGCAAAGGTTCACATACAAAGTAAAGGTCCATAGATTGCTCGTTTCTAAAGTGTAAATCATTGTGTAAGAAAGAGAGAGACAAAATGAAAGAGAGAGAGAGAGAAGAAGAAAGAGAGTCAAAGGGAGAGAGAGAGACAAAGGGAGAGAGAGAGAGAGAGAGAAAGGGAGAGAGAGAGAAAGGGAAGGGGGGAGAAGGGGAAAGAGAAAGCAAGTGAGTGAGAGACAGGAGAGTTCAAGAGTGAGAGGGAGAGAGAGGAGGAGGAGAGAGAGGGAGAGAAAGGAAAAGAGAGCTAGGGAGAGAGAGGAGAAGAAAGAGAAGGCAAGAGAATGGGGGACAGGGAAAGAAAGAGTGAGAGAGAGAGAGAGTGAGAGAGGAAGAGAAGGGGAAAGAGAAGGGATAGAGAGAAATAAAGAGAAAGCAAGTGAGTGAGAGAGAGAGGGAGAGAGGGAGAGAGAGAGGGAGTGAGAGGGAGAGAATGGGAAAGAGACGGAGAAAGGGAAGAGGGGAGGGAAAGACAGAGGGAAAGAAAGAGGGAGGGAGAAAGAGAGCAAGTGATTGAGTGAGTGAATGAGATGGAGGGGAAAAAGAGAGAGAGAGAGAGAGAGAGAGAGAGAGAGCGAGTGAGAGCTAGAGTTTATCGATTGATCTCATACATCAGAAAGAAAAAAAAAATAAAGTTGGATGAGAATAAAACAAAATAAATGCCACGTAGTTCCCGAAGAGAGAAACATAGTACTGTGCTTTGGCAAGTAGAGGATTCATTAAAAAAAAAAAAAAAAAAGATTGCTTTCATGAGATGGTCAGTGTAATATTGACAAGATACCATTTTTACCTTAGATGTCTAATGCAATCCAACTGAATGCGCATGTAACCATTCATTCTAATTTTCAAATTTGGGATTTGTTTTCCTGCTTTAGTGGAAGCAAACCCCATTAAGCAGCGTCCATTGCTACCGCCATTTTAAGTCTTTGATTTGCGTTGTAGCAACTGCTCTGTTGAGTTAATTTTATGGAGATTTGTGTCATCTAGAAAATGCTAAGTCTTACTCTATTTAAAAGCAGCACGTAAGTAAAAAAAAAAATTTATTGATATCTAAACTGTGATGGTGCTACCAAGATTTCAAAGGCTATTAGGAAATGGATGATGTCTAAAAGCTTATAGAAACTCGAAGCCGTGTGTACGGGAGACCTGAAGAATACAACATGCAGTTCAGCAATTGACTGTTAGCCTAACTACATGGTATAGTAGAGAGAAAGAGAGAGAGAGAGAGAGAGAGAGAGAGAGAGAGAGAGAGAGAGAGAGAGAGAGA
>NC_068986.1:29636111-29639677 GCF_001194135.2 Octopus bimaculoides | reverse complement strand
AGAAGACCCCTTCGGTCATGAATGACTATGGGATTGCACCTAGAAAGTTATCCCCCCCAGGCACAAGTCCGAGCAAGGTTGTTTATGGAAGGCCAGCAGTTGCCCATGCATACCGGCCTCCCCTCACCACACCACTGATGTTATCCAAGGGAAAGGCAAAGGGGCCGATACAGCTTGGCACCAGTGATGTCACAACTCATTTCTACAGCTGAGTTAACTGGAGCAACGTGAAATAAAGTGTCTTGCTCAAGAACACAACACGCAGCCCGGTCCAAGAATCGAACTCAACCTCACGATCGTAAGCTCGATGCTCTAACCACTGAGTCATGCGCCTTCACTATATATATATATGCATCACTACATATGGTCTGAAGAGAACTACGTGTACAAAGAGCACATCAATGTGTGTGTGTGTGTGTACACACACACACACACACACACACACACACACACACACACACACACACACACACACACACATATATATGTATATGAATATGTATATATAGATGCATATGTATGCATGCACATACATGCATATATATGCATGCATACATATATACATACATACATATATTTATGTGTGTGTGTAATACACATACATATATTTGATTAACAAGAGAGAGACGGAAGAGGGAAGATACGAGAATATCTATTGATCACTACAATCGTTTCGATCCGTTTAACAGTGATCCCTGACGAGTGGGATACTGAACAACTGGCTTAGATGTGTAGATGTGTCTCTTCCGGTGATTACAAGATGTATTTCGTTAAAACAACGATGAAAAGATTGCTTAGATAATCGTAAATGCCTTCTCTTTCTTCTCCTCTCTCTCCCTAGCTCTCTTTTCCTTTCTCTCCCTCTCTCTCCTCCTCTTCTCTCTCCCTCTCACTCCTGAACTCTCCTGTCTCTCACTCACTTGCTTTCTCTTTCCCCTTCTCCCCCTTCCCTTTCTCTCTCTCTCTCCCTTTCTCTCTCTCTCTCCCTTTGTCTCTCTCTCTCTCTTTGTCTCTCTCTCTCCCTTTGACTCTCACTCTTCTTCTCTCTCTCTCTCTCTCTCTCATAAACACATCCAACCTAACTTGGAGGTGTTGTTTATAACGCCTTAGACTGCAGTACGCGTCCCGCAAAATCATTTCGTGTAGACCAGGGGTTTTCAAACTGTGGTCCGCAAGGACAAGACAGGGGATCCGTGGACAGCAAATACTTTTTATGGGCAATTTGATTTTATATATGTTTTTTAATCGAAATCTTTTAATTGGCAATAAACCTATTTGTTAAATACTGTTAAATAAATAAATGTAAAAATATATGTTATTCTAAGCAAATATTTATGTCTAAATTTCATAAGTGTTTATAAGGGGGTCCCTAAGGTAAAGCCTGAAATATAAAGGGGTCCGCAAGTCAAAAAGTTTGAAAACTCCTGGTGTAGACGACAGATGCTAAAAAGCAGCGAAATTCTATGATCAGTTGACGAAATTCCATCAGTACTCCAGCGGATGGCACTACTGCATCACACGTAATTTCCTTGTATTGCGGATCATGCACACACACACACACACACACACATGTATATTTAAGGAAGTATATACATATATCCAAACTCATATATCCTTTTATGAGAACGAATCATTCTGCCCCCCCCCCTCGGATGAGATTTCAATAGCTCTTGCTACTGCATCAGGTCTTAAAAGAAAAAAAAAACAAAAAACAAAAAAACAAAAACAAATAGTCGTCTTCTGACATTTTCGATTAGTTGCTGATAGTTTTCAACAGCTTAACATCATCGACATCTATTAACACAGCGTCGTGGTCTGAAAGCATAAATTAAAACATTTATATATTCGTTGAAATACTAATAGCTATTTCTTGCATTTGTATGGTGCGTCTTTAAAAATGTGAAGTAATGTTGCGTACTTTTCATCCTGGTGAAGGTTACTTTTCTCAGCTATGTCGATGTCATCCGGCTTACTGGCTACCGATGTATAATCTTTTACGAATTTGCTGAGTGGTTATGATATTTCATAAAGTATATGTGCATGTATATACATGTAATATAACATAACACATATTTATATATGTATATATATACATTGATATGTGTGTGAGTGTGTGTGTGTGTGTGTGTGTGTGTGTGTGTATAAATATGTGTGTGTGTAAGGCGTGGCTGTGTGGTAAGAAGCTTGCTTCCCAGCCACTTCGTTCCCGGTTTAGTCCCATTGCGTGGTACCTTGAACAAGTGTCTTCTACTAAAGCATCGGGCTGACGAAAGCATTGTGAATGGATTTGGGAGACGGAAAAGCGGAAGAAACCTGTCGTGTATATATATATATATATACATACATACACACACACACACACACACACACACACACACACACACATATATATATATATATATACATATATATATATATGTGTGTGTGTGTGTGTGTGTATTTTCATATATATATATATAGATAGATGGATACATACATACATGCATACATGCATACATGCATACATGCATACGTACATACATACATACATATATACATACATATTTGTGTCTGTATTTGTTCCCTTACCATCGCTTAACAACTGATGCTGGTGTGTTTATGTCCCCGTAACATAGCGGTGCGGCAAAAGGCACCGATAGAATAAGTAATAGGCTTACAAAGAATAAGTCCTGGGTTCGATGTCTTCGACTAACACCCTATAAGGCGGTGCTCTATCATGAGCGCAGTCAAATGACTGAAACAAGTAAAAGAATATATATATATATAACAAGTAGTGTTTAGCGCCACTTAATCACGGCTGTTCCTTAGGAACCCACTATATTACTATTTTTAACCCCAGGAAGACATCTCCTCCAGCTGGTTATGCAGTGCACACTGCGATCGATATATATTGCAAGCGGGGAGAGAACTCCTTTCTATTTTATCTCCGAGACCATCAGATCGTACGGTTTCGGCCTTCTTATGGTCATCTTCTGTGATGGATACTCGTCCGCTAGACATAGCAGTAGTTCACACCAGCTCGCAATATATAGAAAAATAATTGACATACAGTCACTGATCTTGCAACAAGCAAACTAAGTCGTTAAGAAATTCTCTATAAGAAATGAAAGCAGTAATCATACTGACAAGTAGTGTTTAACGTCACCTAAACACGACTGTTCCCTCCCCGCTTGCAATATATAGCGAGTGCAGCGTGCACGGCATAAACTGCTGAAGGTGTCCTCCTGAAGTTAAAAGTAGCAGAATCGTCGGTTCCTATGGAGCAAACAATTATAAACAATACGGAGACTAGTTCATCATCAAATTTCTCTCTTTAATGTTTCAGTTTGTCATACAGCATAATTTGTTGGGTAAATTGACCTCCACGTGTTTCTGCAGAGTATGCAACACACAATTGTTTGAAATCTACACTCTTGATAACATTCATAATCTAGTGAAGCGAACACAAAGTTACCCACCAGAAGAATTGCAGCGCTATTGCTAATACCAAGCGGCCATCGACGCCCGTTACTACCTGATGCAGTTAGCCATAAACTGCAATATACCTGAGAACTACCACGGTAACC
>NC_068986.1:29633851-29635473 GCF_001194135.2 Octopus bimaculoides | reverse complement strand
CAAGGTGCCACGCAGTGGGACTGAACCCGGAACCATGTGGTTGGGAAGCAAGCTACTTACCACATATGTTTAAAAATGTACACACACACGCACGCACACACACACACACACACACACACACACACACACACACACACTCACACATCTATGTATATACATACATATTTTTACTCTATACTACTCATGAGTTCCTTATAGATTACCTCCTCCTTATTTCCCTATCAAGTGTGCATGTCCTCCATTTCGTTTTGTATGTTACCACATACTTTTTGTTGGATTTACAATCAATTTTTAAATAAAATACGCTATAAATAAAAGAAACAAAGGAAATAACCTCTCACCATCACCTCCATCACCACCACCACTACCCCACCACCACTACCCCACCACTACTACTGCCACCACCACCTCCGCCATTTTCATTGTCACCACTACCAACAACAACATGACTACCTCCAGCACCGCTACCACCACAACGACTTCGACCACCACCATCACTTCCACTTCCACTAACACCACTACCACCACCAGGAGCAAAATGCAAGGTAAACAACAACATGAACTAAGAAAACAAGACAATAATGACAATAATGGCGGAAAGAGAACAACAACAATAAAATCCTCATCAATCATTATAATCATCATCATCATCACCACCACCGCCGCCGCCGCCGTAGCCGCCACCACCAGCACCACCAGCACCACAATCATCATCATCATCACCACCACCACCACCATCATGATCGTCATCAACTACAACATCAGTAGCAACAACGACAACCAGAACCCCCTTTCCCTAAAGAAACGTAAACAAAGGCAACAACAAGAACAATGCAAATACAAGAAGAAAAAAAATACCAAAATCAAAACAAAAATAAAGCAGCAATGACAATGCCGAAGACAACGACGACAATAGTAAAAAAGAAAAAAAAACATAACAAGGAAAAAAGAAAAGAAAATGGTAATAATAAAGGCAGCAACAGCAGCAACAGCAGCAGCAGCAGCAGCAGCCGACAGCAACAACAATAGCACCATCAACTAACATTACTAACTACTACAACTATAAAATCTAGGAAAAGTGCAACAACAACGACGACGACGACTACGACGACGGGAATAATGCCAACGATGAGTACAACGACAAGATCAGCCATTCTTTACACGAGTATTATTTTTCAACTTTGCTGCTAAAATAACGCTCCAAGCCATACATTTTAGTTCGTTTCTCAATAGTCAAGTAAATTTGATAATAATAAAAAAAATAAATTCAAAAGAGAGAGAGAGAAAAAAAGAACAGTTTTAAAAACCACACCCAAAGAAAACAACTACTAAATATAGAAACTTTAAAATAATAAACAAAAAGAAATACTACTACTACTACTACTACTACTACTACTACTACTACTACTACTGCTGCTGCTGCTGCTGCTGCTGCTACTACTACTACTACTACTACTACTACTACTACTACTACTGCTGCTGCTGCTGCTGCTGCTGCTACTACTACTACTACAGTAATTAAAGTAGCAGCCACGACAACAACTAAAAGTAAACATAATTATTACAATAACAACAGAAAAGTATTGAAAAACAAATAAAAGCAAACAAATAATTGAATAAAT
>NC_068986.1:29632276-29633296 GCF_001194135.2 Octopus bimaculoides | reverse complement strand
ACAACAAATTACTTTAGTAATGAGGTGATGTTCTCATTGCTAAGATGTTGTATAGCTTCGTTTTCTTTCTTTCTTTCTTCCCTTCTATCTTCTTTCTTTCTCTCTTTCTTTCTTTCTTTCTTCCCTTCTATCTTCTTTCTTTCTCTCTTTCTTTCTTTCTTTCTTTTAGTTTTTTTATGTTGTTGTTTTTAAATTATACTACTTCTTTTCTCTTCGTATTATCGATAACTTCATTGATTATTTTACTTTATTTTATTTTTATTTAATTTGTGTGTGTTTTTTTTTTGTTTTTTAGAGTTTTATTTGATTTTATTCCATATGCCTTCGGCACTGTTTTTAAAAGAAAACAGTCGCAGCAGCAGCAGCGGTAGCAGCAGTAGCAGTAGCATCAACTACAACAAATAACAAATGCAATTGCAGCACTATCAATAGACGCATCAAGCAAAAAAACAACAACAAAAAAACACTAACAACAACAAATAAAACAAAGAGACAATAAAAAAAAAATCCAGGGGGAAAAAAATGCGTGACAACAACAATGATGACAATGATAATAATGCTGATAATAATAAATAACAATACTAACAAGAACAGCAACAACAACAAGACGAAGAAGAAGAAAAAATAAGCATAGTAGTAGTAGTAGTAGTAGTAGTAGTAGAAGACGAAAAAAGAAAACTTATCTTCGTTGCTTTTCTTAATTTTCAATGTTCTATTTTTTTTAGTTAACGAATTCCATAACAATCGTGAGATGAATTAAGAAATGTATGTTGGGATTATATGCGCGTGCGTGCGCGTGAGCATGCGTGTTATATATATATATATATATATATATATGAACATACATAAATATATATATATATATATATATATATATAGGTTCAAAAAAAGACAAAAAACAATAACAAAAAACAACAACGTGAGGACGTGATACGAATAGTGTTATTAGACGCTCGGGAAAGGAAAGAGAGAGAGTATGACGTTTCGGGCGGCGCCCTTCGTCGGAAACAAGGAGAGTTC
>NC_068986.1:29620867-29621560 GCF_001194135.2 Octopus bimaculoides | reverse complement strand
TGTGTGTGTGTGTGTGTGTGTGTATGTGTGTATGTGTGTGTGTATGGGTAGGTGTGTCCTGTTTCTGTTAATACGCATGTCTTTCTGTATTTTCTTTTTGTATTGATGTGTTCTTTGTGTGTTTGTGGGGTTGTTTTTATTGTTGCTGTGCAAACCCAAGTCAGCGCCAACTGACCAGACGTGAGTCATGGAGGACAGTTGGCCGAAGAACTAGATGTGACCCACTAATACGTTGTTCCATGTTTCCTCCGCTTCACTGAAATATATTTGCCACCTAAATGTAACTGATCCATATGGGACGATGCTACTGTAGTTTATAGCCCAAGGAAGACATCTCCTCCAGCTGGCATCGTCCTATATGAGTCAGCCACATTTAGGTGGCAAATATACTTCACGATGTCGTGCTGCTACAGTTTACATCTCGCTCAGAGATTTATTATTGCTTGTTTCTCCTTTTTCGAGATCAGCGGCTTTTTGTCACTGGAAAAAGCATATAGTATTTTGCGCCCGGAATCACTTCTCATACCTAGCCGTTAATTATCATACGCTGATGACGGGTTACTACCCAGAAACCCGGGTCCGTGTGTATCACGTCAGGGTAGAGACGCGAACGATGATTTCCTTTCGCAAATACTGATCGGGCACAGGCAGTGTGTCGTTAGCCAGCCGGAGAAGATGTTTTCCTGGGGTTAT
>NC_068986.1:29616921-29620377 GCF_001194135.2 Octopus bimaculoides | reverse complement strand
CACACACACACACACACACGCACACACACACAGAGTTTCCGCCAATCAGATCCACTCACAAGGCTTTGTTCGGTCTGAGGCTATAATAGTAGAAGACACTTGCCCAAAGTGCCACGCAGTGGGACTGAACCGGGAACCATGTGGTTGGTAAGCAAGCTACTTACCACTGAGCACTCCTGTGATTATATATATATCAATTCGCACTTTATCGGTTACGACGATAAGAGTTTCAGCTGATCCGATCAATGCAACAACCTGATCGTGGAATTAATGTGTGACTGAGCACTCCACAGATACGAACATCCTTAACGTAGTTCTAAGGGAAACTCAGCGTGACGCAGAATGTAACAAGGCTGGCTATTTGAATTACAGGTACAACTCATTTTGCGAGATAAAGAGAGCTGGGGGAACATGAAATAAAGTGTCTTGTTTAAGTACAGAACGCGCTGCCAAGAATCGAACTCACGATCTTACGATCATGAACCGAATACCTTTACCACTAAGCCATATTATATAATAAGCAAAAATGAATGGAGAGCTCATGACAATGCTACACGCATTTCAATAGCATGGTTTATTACCAGTACCAACTCGTTACATAACATATTAGACAACATTACGTAAGCTCACATTGTTACATAACTACCTCATTTCATCAGGTGATAGTCTGTCATTTTGGGGCGAAAAGCGCCAAATTTTGTCATATGTTCCATTAGAGGGAAATGATTTTGCTTACAAATTTACAGCTTACATCATGAATGAGTTTGCAGAGTCCTTTAGGGCTGCAATCAGAAATCCCTAAATTTTTTAAATGACCCCACAAACATCGAGGCATTAAAGAAGGATTAGGAGTCGTTAAAGCTCTGGCCCTATAAATGTAGCGAAGACATCTCGCATTTATCGGACACACTATCTTTTATTATGCACTTGATCATATGACTGACCAGATTATCAGATGTTGTTGCACATCGCTGGTCACAATGCGCTTTGCATCGTTTCAGCCTCCGAATGACGCTACCCTGCTGGCTAGGTGAGCAGGCTGACATTCCCCTCTGATTGAAAGGGCAGCTGGAGCAACGTGAAATGAAATGTTTTACTCAAGGACAAAACGCGCCGCCCGGTCTGGGAATTGAACCCGCGATGTAGCGGGTAGGATAAGGCGGTAAACTGGCAGAATCCTTAGGATAAGGCGGTGAGCAGGCAGAATCCTTAGGATAAGGCGGTGAGCTGGCAGAACCCTTAGCACGCTGGGCATTTCATCCTTCTGTGGGTTCCGAGTTCAAATTCCACTGAGATCGACTTTACCACACAGGTCGATAAAATAAAGTACTAGTTATGTACTGTTGTGTCGGCGCCCCCAGGCGAAGAAGTAGGATCTCCCAACAAGACATATAAGTAGAGGTAGTCTAGCCGTGGTAGGAGTGTTGAGTAGCAGTCGAGTAGCTGTTGAGTAGCAGTTGTGTAGCGGTTGAGTGGAGATCATCCGAAGGTTCTAGATAGCAGCAGTTTGAGACATAACAGTACTGAGGTCGGAGGCGCAATGGCCCAATGGTTAGGGCAGCGGACTCGCGGTCATAGGATCGCGGTTTCGATTCCCAGAACGGTCGTTGTGAGTGTTTATTGAGCGAAAACACCTAAAGTTCCACGAGGCTCAGGCAGGGGATGGTGGCGAACCCTGCTGTACTCTTTCACCACAACTTTCCCTCACTCTTACTTCCTGTTTCTGTTGTGCCTGTAATTCAAAGGGTCAGCATTGTCACACTCTGTGTCACGCTGAATATCCCCGAGAACTACGTTAAAGGTACACATGTCTGTGGAGTGCTCAGCCACTTGCACGTTAATTTCACGAGCAGGCTGTTCCGTTGATCGGATCAACTGGAACCCTCGGCGTCGTAAGCGACGGAGTGCCAACACAGTACTGAGGTCGATGTAAACAACTAACCCCTCTCCTCAAAATTACTGGCCTTGTACCAAAATCTAAAAGGCTTATTAGAATAGGATAGACGCTGGTGATAATTATCGACATATTTTAATGACAACAAATAAACTGGGTAAAACTCACTCAAAATGCTAATTACTACATCGTTGATTGTTATAATTGTATTCATTTTCATTAATAATCGCGTGTAATTGATATGGTATTAATATCGAGTCAGATGACAGCTGGCCTGTTGTAGCTAGGATGGAGGTGAAATTATATTGTTTTCGGAAATGGTGCCAGTTACATTGTTTCTGAGTGTGTGTATGTATGTATGTATGTATGTATGTATGTATGTATATAGATATGTATGTGTGTTTTTATTGTATATGAATGTATGTATGCGTGTATATATATATATATATATATATATATATATATATATATATATATATATATGCATACATAATTGCATACATATGTGCGTGTGAATATATATATATATATGCGTGTGTGTGTGTGTGTATATATGCACGCACACGCACACACACTCACACATACATACACACACGTTTATATATACATATACGACAGGCTTCTTTTAGTTTCTGTTTGCCAAATCCACTCACAAAGCTTTGCTCGGCCCGGGGCTACAGTAAAAGGCACTTGCCTCAAATGCAACGCAGTAAGACTGAACCCGAAACCATGTGATTAGAAAGCAAACTTTCTTATCACACAGCCACACCAATGCACACACACACACGTATCTCTCTCTCTCGCTCTATCTGTCTGTCTGTCTGTTTGCCTATCTGTTTGTCTATCTATCTATCTATCTATCTATCTATCTATCTATCTGTCTGTCTGTCTGTCTGTCTGTCTGTCTGTCTTTCTATAAGTACATACATACATACATACATACATACATACATATGCCTATATATGTGTGCGCATGCGTGTTTGTATATGTGCGTAAATTGTTTTGATATGCAACCAATTAGCGAACAACCAATATTTATTTACATTTAAATAATGCGTTCATACGGTCATAATCGTAAAATGAATGCTTCAAAATTGATAAAAACATCATAAAGGAAACTAGCAATCAACTGTAAGAGAATGAAAAACAAACATCCCACTTGTGGTTGGCCCTGATTGCTGTCCTTCGTGCCCTTGGCTTTCTGCCTCACCACTGTAAATCATGATAACCATTAGGGTACATTAAGTACACTAAATAAGCCAATTCAGGTTGTTGTACTGGTTGCACATGCGTCTTATCCAAAAGACCACCGACACTAGTGAGACAAAAGTATTTGCCGTCATCCAACTGTTGTGTCGACGTCCCCAGGCGTAGGAGTGGCTGTGTGGTAAGTAGCTTGCTTACCAACCACATGGTCCCGGGTTCAGTCCCACTGCGTGGCATCTTGGGCAAGTGTCTTCTACTATAGCCTCGGGCCGACCAAAGCCTTGTGAGTGGATTTGGTAGACGGAAACCGAAAGAAGCCCGTCGTATATATGTATATATATATATATATATATAT
>NC_068986.1:29613364-29616281 GCF_001194135.2 Octopus bimaculoides | reverse complement strand
AGGGATACAGACTGTTATGTCTCAAGCTATTGCTATCTAGCACCTTCGGATGATCTCTACTCAACCGCTACACAACTGCTACTCGACTGCTACTCAACACACCTACTACGGCCAGACTACCTCTATTTATATGTCTTGGGAGACCCTACTTCTTCGCCTGGGGGTGTCGACACAACACAGATACAACGACACACACACATACACACAAACGCACACACACAAACGCACACACACAAACATATACATACATACACACACATGTATATATACGACGGGCTTCTTTTCAATATCCGTTTACCAAATCAGCTCACAAGGCCTTGGTCGACTCGAGGCTATAAGAGAAGACACTTGCACAAGGTGTCCCGCAGTGGGACTGAACCCGTAACCATGTAGTTTGGAAACAAGCTACTTACCACACGCCTGCATCTATGATGTTTGAATTCCTTGGACCATGTTTCGTACATACTAGAAATATGATCTTGGAAAATTTTAAACTTTTTATGACACAATAATCTCGGATATATATAGTATGTCGGAAAAAAAATTAAGGATAATTTTTTCTGTGTTTTTGCAATTATTTCAGTTTCTTGTTTTTTGACTGATAATATCTTGTCAGATGTGAAGGCGCGTGGCTTAGTGGTTTGGGCATCCGGTTCACGATCATAAGATTGGGAGTTCGAAACCCGGAGGCGCGTTGTGTACTTCAACAAGACACTTGCATGTCTGAGTTCGATTCCCGGCGGCGCGATGTGTCATTGAGCAAGAACTTTATTTCACGTCGTATATGTATATATATGTGTATGTGTGTGTGTATTTGTGTGTCTGTGTTTGTCCCCACCCCACCATCGTTTGACAACCGATGTTGGCATGTTTATGTCCTCGTAATGTAGGGTTTCGGCAAAAAAGACCGATAGAATAAGTACTAGGTTTACAAAGAATGAGTCCTGGGGTTGATTTGTTCGACTAAAGGCAGTGTTCCAGCATGGCCGCAATCAAATGACTGAAATGAAAGAAATAAAAGCAAAAATAATTTCGTTACGTGTGGCCTTAAACCGCGCCCTATGATCTTAAGAAAACGAAGAAATATTACTTCCTGTTTCTGTTATGCCTGTAATTCAAAGGGTCAGCCTTGTCACACTGTATTACGCTAAATATCCCCGAGAACTACCTTAAGAGTACACGTGTCTGTGGAGTGCTCATCCACTTGCACGTTAATTTCACGAGCAGGCTGTTCCGTTGATCGGATCAACTGGAACCCTCGACGTCGTAAGCGACGGAGTGCCTCTAATACGCTACTGTCTTCAAAACTCGTATTCTTCGAACGACACAATCTCTGATATACAGCAATAAGAATGAATGAATGAATGAATGAATGAACAAATGAATAAGCAGAAAGAACAACTAAAGTTTCGAGAAAAAAACAAACAAGCAGTACTCAAGATTGGATAGAAGCGTTCAATGAGCACGAACACAATATCAGTCATAATATTTATACAGTATTATATTCAAATTTATATTTGTATTAATATTTCTATTATATTACATTACATTGTATTGTATTATATTGTATAACATGATATCATATTGTATTATGCTATGCTATGTTATATTATGTTATATATCCTTTGGCTTGTCTAACGAGAAATACAACCTCCTTCATCGCCATGTGCCAGACTGAATTTTGTTGAGGCAATGTTATTTCACTTAAAGGCGGTGAGTTGGCAGAAGCGTTAGCACGACGGGCAAAATGCTTAGCGGTATTTCGTCTGTCTTTACGTTCTGAGTTCAAATTCCGTCGAGGTTGACTTAGCCTTTCATCCTTTCGGGAGTCGATAAATTAAGTACCAGTAGCGTACTGAAGTCGATCGAATGGCTCTCTCTCCCCAAAATTTAGGGCCTTGTACCTAGAGTAGAAAAGAATGTTATTGCACTTAAACACACACACACACACACGCATACACGCACACACACGCATGCACGCGCACACACACACACACACACACACACACACACACACACACACAAAGGTGGATGTGTGTATATGTTAGTGTCTGTGTGTAAAATAAAAACCTTCATTACTTCTTAGCTAGAGAAAGAGATACAGATAGAGAGATAGATAGATAGATAGATAGATAGATAGATAGATAGATAAATAGAGGGAGAGAGAGAGAAAAAAAAACGAGAGAGAGAGAGAGAGAGAGAGAGAGAGAGAGAGAGAGAAGGTTAACAGAGATATTCTCTGCAAGTAGCTGAACGAACACTTGTAGATGAAACACGTTGTATTATTGAGTGCTTAATAAAATTCAATCTCTCAATTTTCCTTACCTTTCAAACGAGCTTTTCATCTCTATCCGTACATATATATATATATATATATATATATATATATATATATATATATATATATACGATGTATACATACATACGATTCTCTTTCTCTTCCCCACCCCCTTTCGCTCCCTGTGTATATATATGTGTGTGTGTATTTACATATTATATATGCATATTTGTGTTTGTGTGCATGTGTAAACATGCGGTCTGTGAGAAGGAAATAACAGCCGTACGTAAAATCAGGTACTCGTATTATGTACTGTACTTTATTGCATAGGTGCATATACGCAGTGTACACATATGCATATTAAACACGAACACACATACGCATTCTTGCATACATACATACATACATAACAAAAACTATATTTGCATACATGTCATTCTTACATACACACACACGCATACACACACACACACACATACATACAGAGACAATCGCATTTACTCCCTCTCTCTCTATCTCGCTTCCTCTCTCTTTCTCTCTTTCTCACTTCGCCTCTCTCTCACACACACATATATATGTACATTCATATATACGCATAGGATGTGTAAACTTTATATATATATATATATATATATATAT
>NC_068986.1:29609824-29610337 GCF_001194135.2 Octopus bimaculoides | reverse complement strand
ACGCAAGGCTTAGGTTAACTCGGGGCGGCGTTAAGACACATATTCCGGGTTTTAGGCAATTAAATTTAAGCCAAAACCTAACCGTTGACACACGGAATCATCCATGTACCAAAATCCATTCTGGTGTGCCAGAATCAAAACGGCAAATCAAAGAAAGAACTCGAGAAAAATTACTAGATGTTCTTCCCAAGAATATGGCACAACTAAATCTAAAGAACCAGTCTTCGGTAGTAATATATCTGTCTCAAATTTCTGATATGTGTGCTAGTGTGTGTGTGTGTGTGTGTGTGTGTGTGTATGTGTGTGTGTGTGTGTGTAAGGATGTTATATTTTTTGTTATAGGTAACTGGAATATTAAATGCATGTCTGGTTTCACGCAGAATACTGAATGGATGCTGGCGACTGTCAATGGAATACGAATCAGAAGCTAATATAATTAAGGAGAGATATGCATCTCGCCCCAACACACGAATTATGATATGCTCGTTCTGTGAATATGTCGATATATATATA
>NC_068986.1:29607930-29609274 GCF_001194135.2 Octopus bimaculoides | reverse complement strand
CTAAAATTTAAACAAAACAAAACAAAACAAAAAACAAAAAACAAAAAACAAAAAACAACAACTTAACAACAACTGCAAAAAAAAAAAAACACCTGTGTAAGGTAAGCTTCAATGCTTTGTTGATGCCTTTGAGGTAAAAAGGTTAAATTAAAATACCTCATCAGAAAATCGAGTGAGATCGACTTGGAGATAACAGCGGGAATAATTGGAAAACACAAGCAGTCTCATATTCCCCTTGAGGGTTCTGTTTGTTTTACTACGTATTACTTTTGTTGTTGTTGCTTTTGTTATAGTTGATATTGCTGTGGTTGCTGATATTACTGTTGTAGCCATAGCTGATGTTATTAATTTGATGTTGATGTTGTTTTAGCTCATTTTCAGCGCCATTTCTGTGCTGTCATTTATTTATTTATTTATCTATTTGTACAAGGTAGGATTTGAGCTTAGCACTGCAAGCAAGCCAGCAAGAATATTCATCGCTTAACACAGGATTCTGAGTCACCAAGGGTTATTTAATTTGAAACAGTGTTGGGGACGTGACGACGAGGAAGCAAAAGTTTCTTAAGTGTTGATCAGCTTCGAACCTTGCACTCACGCACGAAAAACAACAACAGCAACAACAACACACAAACAAACAAAAAATTACTACAACCGCTATCCCACCGATGCTGTGTATGATCTCTCTGCGCTTCTGCTGCTGCTAATCGATTCCTGTATTGCAATGACATTAATCGCCATCAAGAGAAGAATTTGCAATATCTTTAAGTAGCTTGGAAAACCACTGATTTAAATGAACAAATCATATCAACAACAAAAACTCAGAGTTACTCTGGTTCAAAACCCCACTCTTCTGCTCTTCTAGATATAATAACTGCTTCTTTTACCGATCCTCCATATCCTCCAGCAAATTTTCAATCCATGTCTCTTCCGGTATCGAGGACATGTGTCTCACTTCGCTTCACTCTCAAAGTCATTGTCTTCGATGACGTCAATGCTTACAACTTTTTGTTTTCTTTTTTTCCTCTCATACTTCGTTCGAATTTTTCACAATTCCCTATTTTCTACGTCAACTAGTTTCGTCACCATCCCACACGAATCCCTGACAAGACACACAGATGCTTCAAACATCCTTAATCTCTTTCTCGCCTCTAAACCCAACCGCTGCCAAACTCTTCCTCCTCTCCTCTCCCCTCGTCTCCTTCCTTCCTTCCTTCCTTCCTTTTCCCTCCCTTCCTTCCTTCCTTTTCCCTCCCTTCCTTCCTTCCTTCCTTCCTTCCTTCCTTCCTTCCTTCCTTCCTTTTCCCTCCCTTCCTTTCTTCCTCCCTTCCTTCCTTCCTTCCTTCC
>NC_068986.1:29605290-29607480 GCF_001194135.2 Octopus bimaculoides | reverse complement strand
CCTTCCTTCCTTCCTTCCTTCCTTCCTTCCTATCCCTTGACCGTGTTGCACTCGTTGACGACATCTTAACCAGACTTCGTCACTTCTCCTGCCTTCTGTGATATTCAGGCCTGTTCACTCTTTAATGTTAACCCGGGCGACGGCCGATCAGGTATGGGTTCTGGCCTGGTTGTCATCATCCTGAATGTATCATGGTCAAGTTACCTTGGTTCCCAACCTTTTTTCCCTGCCAAGCTGTTAGCCACAACTATATGTCTCTACCTGTGACACACCTTGTCCCCGAACACTAGACTAGTGAACTAAGCAGGTCTCTTCGTCCTAACGGGTAACTCAGTGGAAGCCTTACCCGGAGTTTTTCGCCTTCTGATGCACTGTTAACACAACCACTCACTTAGTTTAATCCACCAGCTGAAAAGGGGGTACGAGGGTGTGGTACTAGTAGCCATAAAATGAGAGATTAGGAGTTGAGAGAGGAGCAGTGATGCCTGTCCACCCGTCCATCCTTGGAAAGCTGCAACTGCAAGGCACCAAAGAAACTACTCCCATTCACAGCCCCCTACATCCCATCAAACTCTTACCGTTTCTTTATTAGCATGACTGGTTGACCAAGAAATTCAAAATGAAACCAAAATGTGTTTCTAGAATATATAATGGCGGAAAACTTTGAAACTTGTGAAGAGAAATGTTAAATTAGAAGTTAGAGGAAGTTAGTGATGTTTACTGAATTAAGAGGATTAAAATGAGAAAGAACTTAGATATCTTACGAAACATCTTGATCCAACTGCAAGAAGATATGGAATGGAAATAAATGATGTAGAAAAAAATGTAAAAACAAAAACGAAATAGTCAATCTTATTGGAACAATAGGGAAGACATTGAGATAAGTTTGTGAATTTGAATAATTGAGAAGGAAAATAATGGAAAATGTAAAATCAAAGATAGGCGTAAGATGGCGAGTTATCGCTGCTTTAGAAATATTAGACCATGTTTAGGAAAATATAAGCGTTACAATAACAGTTAAAAAAATTGTTTCATAAGAGCAATAGTAATTTTAGTTGCACTGTACATATATGGATTATAGATGTTAGATGTAAGCAGTCAGAAAAATATCCTGGCCTTTGAAATAAATGAAATGTTATAAAAATGATGCTTCGTATTGGATATGCATGACATTGATCTAACGACAGTTAGGTAAGAAATTGTTTGAAAGATTGCAAACTATGAAACTCTTCTGTGAAGTGTCAAAAAATAATAATAAAGGGCGGAAAATACAATACAATGACAGCTTACATCTATTGGTCATGATCGTGTACGGACAGACCCCGGGAAATTTAAACTCGGCGGGAATTGAATCCAGTTCGTAAAGAGTTGGAAGAAATACCGTAGGGTAGTTTATTCGATGCTCATAATGCTGAAGATAATAAAAATAACTATTGTATTAAAATACACGCCTGAAGCAAAATGTTCGAGAATTGATCGTCACTGACGAAACTAAATTAGTTCGAAACACCTGTGTTTGACGATCCGACAACGACATTCTGAGTAAGCTCTGAGTTTCTTTAGAGAAGTTTCTCTGACACAAAATAGCTAGTACCTATGACTACAAATGTCATACAGCTGGTACCTACAACTACAAATGATATACACATCGTTATAAACAATAATTGTTTTGTTTTTACGTACAGTGTCAGCAATTTTAAAAGGGGGCTGTTAGCCGATTACAAGGACCCAAATACTTGATTGCTACTTTATGTTATCGACTCTAGGGAGATAAAAGGCAAAATTAACTTAGGCAGAATTTGAAGTTTAAAAATACAATTCCATAATTAATAACGAATAATAATAATTATTGTTGTATAATGATCGAGAGAAGGCAGGATCGAATAAGTGAATCGATGCTTTTGTTGTAATTGGCCATATCATTGTTGCTTTGGTAATTGTTTTTTTTTTTTTTTGCTGTTGCTGCTGTTTCTGCTGCTGCTGCTGCTGCTACTGCTTCTGCTGCTGCTGTTGCTTCTGATGTTGTTTCAGAGTTGCTATGGTTGCCGCTGTTGCTGTTTAAGTATATTCATTTATTTATCTGTTTCCGCTTTGGAGGTTACAAAATGTATTGAATGCTCACTTCGCTGTCACCCCAACCTGTTTCACTCTTTTTAAAAAATCAATATAAATGCGTGCACAACACATTGA
>NC_068986.1:29603584-29604943 GCF_001194135.2 Octopus bimaculoides | reverse complement strand
ATATATATAACAAGGTGATGGGGAGAGATAAAGAGGGAGAGAGTGAGAAAAACTACTTCTATTAAATACATATTTGCATTCATTTATGTATGAGACTCTACACACACACACACACACATACACGCACGCACTCATACACTCGCACGCGCACACACGATGCGCACATGCGCACACACGCACACACACACACATACACACACACATCCATATGTGTATATATGTGTGGGTGCATGATTGTCGATCATAATATCCATTATAAATATACATAATGGTACACCTTTACAAATACACGCATGTACGTAATAATAATAATAATAATAATAATAATAATAATAATAATAATGATGATGATGATGATGATATTATTATTATTATTATTATTATTATTATTATTATTATTATTATTAGAATAACAACAATAATATTCTCACTTTGCACGATTGTTTAAATCTCTTGCTGATTGCATATTTTGGAAGGTATGAAATTACATACGCACTCACACATACATCCACAAAGACACACACACACACACACACACACACACACACACATCTACATATGTATATCTATATGTATGTTTGTATGTATGTATATGCATCTATATGTATGTACATACACACACACACACACACATATATATATATATATATGTATATGCATACACATATATGCATATATATATATATACATACACACATACACTCACGTATATATATACATATATAGATATGCAATACGTAACATGCATGTAATATACATATGTATATAGTTGCATACCACATACACACACCTACACACAAACGGGCAGATATTCACACGCATATGGTTGCTTACATACTAGCACATAAATATGCATATATCCTATGTTAAATGTCAAATATTACTTTGTTTATGATTACACCCCCCCTGCCTCCACACACACACACACACACACACACGCACACACACACACACACACACACAAACACGCCTATGCATACAGAAACACTCTTCGGTCTGTCTGTTTATCCATGTACCTATATATGTCTGTCTGCGTCTCACATACGCATAAGCTTCGCTTAGAGATAGGCACAGATAGATAGACGCACGTGTACGCGGTCGTATAGAGAGACAAGTTTGTTCTGCGACTATAAACATTATATTTAGATGTGAAATGCTAATAAACTCCCGTACAACAGCTGTGTTCCTTTCTTCTTTGTAAATATCGCAAGATAAAAAGCTAAGTGTGTAGTTGAGAGAATGGAATATGAGTCAATATTTGCTTTCTGTGAAGATATATATAAGGTGTATGTAAATATGTAGGTAAGCTTGTATGTGTGTGTACGTAAGTATGTATGTACGTATATGTACGTATACTCG
>NC_068986.1:29600916-29602975 GCF_001194135.2 Octopus bimaculoides | reverse complement strand
GTGTGTGTGTGTGTGTGTGTGTGTGTGTGTGTGTGTGTGTGTGTGTGCGCGTATGTGTGTGTACTTCTATGTATATAAGCACACACACACACACACACACATATATATCTTCTCAGCTAATAAATACACGCAAATACGATATGATAGTCGGCCATTTTGAACGTGTATCTATTCTGTTATCTACTGTTCACGCACTCACAAATTCACCTAGACACACATGTATAACAGCATCTACAGATATTCTCCCACGCATGTAGTTTTCACACACTCACATGTTTACTTATAAACTTTAAAGTCAACGTGAATATATTGTCATGCGGTTAAGAATTTTGCTTCGTAATTTCGTAATTCTTGGTTCGATGTCATATCACATTTCCTTGAGGGACAGTTTTTTTTTTTTTTTTCTTGTGGTGACCCCTAACTTTTGAGCGGAAGTTCGTAGTCAGAAACTGAAACACGTAAAGGTGTATCTCCCCAACTCCCCACCTGAAATTCCGCGTAACGCCATGATAGCTTGTATCGCTACCTCCTCCGATCTATACAGAGTTGGCCAAAAGTCACCTGACAGTAAATCAAAACCATTTGATTCCAAGATGTATTTATGATTAACAATTGAATGAATTTAATAAAAGCATCTAAACATGGAGCATCAGGAAAATTGTTCTTCTTGAGCAACACATTTTTCCATTCGAGTCAATACAGAAATATAGATAGTATTTATGGAATTTTCATTTACAGTCGGGTGACTTTTGGCCAACCCTGTATAAATATTAGTTTCAAATTTTGGCACAAGGCCAGCAATTTCAATGGTTGTGGTACTGGTGGGCGGGTGGTGGGGGTCAAGTTAATTACATCGTCTTCAGTAGTCAGCTGGTACTTATTTTATCGATTCCGAAAGGATAAATGGCACAGTAGACCTCAGAGCGTGAAGTCGGGAGAAATGCCTCCAACCATTTTGTCTAGCGTGGTAACAATTCCGTCAACTGGCCACCTTCTTTTCTACATAAATATTAGTTTCAAATTTTTGTATAAGGCCAGCAATTTCGAAAAAGGGACTAAATCGATTACATTGACTCCAGGGACTCAACTGCTACATATTTTACCGACTCCAACGGCATTTGAACACAGAAAGCAAAGTCCGGCGCGGTAACGATTCTGCTAGCTCATCTCCTTCCGCTCTATATAAATATTAATGCGTATTTGTTTACTTATCGTCCAACAAGCTTAAGATAAACTACCTTCCACTCACTTTTACTCCACACCATTAACTTCCATTATAAGAAAGGGGGGAGGCGCAATGGCCCAGTGGTTAGGGCAGCGGACTCGCGGACGGATGATCGCGGTTTCGAGTCCCAGACTGGGCGTTGTGTGTGTTTGTTGAGCGAAAACACCTAAAGCTCCACGAAGCTCCGGCAGGGGGTGGTGGCGACCTCTGTTGTACTCTTTCACCCCAACTTTCTCTCATTCTTTCTTCTTGTTTCTTAAGGAACGCTGCGATGGACTGGCGTCCCGTCCAGCTGCGGGGAACACATACGCCATAGAAACCGAGAAACCGGGCCCATGAGCCTGGCTAGGCTTGAAAAGGACGAAAAAAAATAAGAAAGGGGACCAGTATTCCTGAAAGGAGGGAACTTTGTCACACCGTAATAAATGGAGCAATGCTTTTTTGTTTTTTTTTACACTCCTTTTGATAAACACTTCAAATCGTTTGCAATCTTACTCCATTTTCCTGTTTTGCTCTTCGACCTTGTCACAGTTGCTGTTTTTATCGGCATTGTTGTCATCGTTGTAGTTGTTGTTATTGATGATGTTGATGATGATGATGATATTACATCATCATCATCCTCATCATTATCGCCATATATCATCTTTATACTGCCACTGTTGCTGATATTGATTTTGGATTTTGTTTTTTTTTATATCACCGTTCTTCCTATCGTTGTTGAAATTATTATTATTGCTAACGCGGCCAACTGGTAAAATGCACGCCGGGCAAAGTGCATTGCACATACACACACACACACACACACACACACACACACACACACACACACACACA
>NC_068986.1:29599312-29600129 GCF_001194135.2 Octopus bimaculoides | reverse complement strand
ATATATATATATATACATACATCGAGCTTCTTTCTACCAACTCCACTCACAAGGCTTTGGTTGTGCCCTGGTTATAGTAGAAGATACTTGCCCAAGGTGCCATGCAGTGGGACTGAATCCGGAACTATGTGGTTGGGAAGCAAGCTTATCCACACAGCCACGCCTGCACCTATACATATGTATATATAACCGTATTTTCTTCTCTTTTTTTCTTCTTTCCATTCATTGTTTTCCCTCTCTTTGTCTTTCTTTTCGTTCAGTTATACTCTCTGATAATCGACCACAAAGCAAAATATTTGAATTACAAGAGCTGTCCTTTGAACGGGCTTCTGTGCAGTTTCCATGTATTTAAATTCCCTCATAAGGCTTGGATCGACCCGTGGCTGTCAATAAAGCATTTCCTCCGGCTGCCAAGTCAGTGAACTGGAAAACCTGACGTAACGGTTGCCGAATGAACATCTTAAGCACTCAAGCATGTCAGCAATCTACACACACATCTATCTATCTATCTATCTATCTATCTATCTATCTATCTATCTATCTATCTATCTGCTTGTCGGTCTGTCTGTATCAATATATAGCTCTCTCTCTCTATGTATATATATAGATATATGTACACACACACACACACACACACACATATATATATATGCATATGTATCTATGTACACATATGCGTGTATATTTATATATACATATGCGTGTGACAATAGAGGTAGACCTCAATATCGGTGGGCAAGGAAAATGATAACGAGAAAGCGAGAAGCGAAAGAAAGAGAGAGAGAGAGAGAGAGAGAGAGAGAGAGAGAGAGAGAGA
>NC_068986.1:29593673-29598577 GCF_001194135.2 Octopus bimaculoides | reverse complement strand
ATATATATATATATATATATATATATATAGTGTCTTCTACTATAGTCTCGTGCTTGAGAGTGGATTTAGTAGACGGAGGCTGAAAAGAAACCCGTCGTATATATTTATGGGTTATAAATCTAATATTTTCCTACTATTCCTTAATAGCGGTTCCGATATGCTGATCATATCTGCACTCGGTCTACTTAGGAGGTTACTATGTCCTAGCATATGTGTTACCTCTTTTAGTTTTCGTATTTGAAAAGAGAGGGATTGCTAAGTGCCTAAAACATCTGTGAGTGGAACAGTAAAAATATGCAAGACTTTTCTCAAGTTCCAAATGTGAATTTGTCTGTGTTAACTACATCCCAAAGATGCCGCCTTGTATCGTTGTTGGAAATCAGCTCCCTCCTCAGTGGAAGATTTATAATAACTAAAAAATAGAAGAAACATACATACACACATGTGCGCGCGCGCGCGCGTCTTTGTGCTTGTGTCCCGCCAGCGGCTGACAACTAGTTTTGGTGTATTTACATCCCCACCACCCGGCGGATCGACAAAAGGGGGCCAGTAGAATAAGTACGAGGCTTTAAAAAAGTACTGGGGTGGATTCATTCGACTGAAAGTACCTCAAAGTGTTGCTATAGCATGGACGCAGTCCAATCACTGAAGCAAGTAAAAAATAAAAGATCTCCGTCTATATATATACGTATGTGTGTGTATATATATCTATATCTATATCTATATCTATATCTATATATCTCTATATATATATACTATATAGATAGATATGTATGTACGTATGTATGTATGTATATTCTATCAAAGCATTCACACATCATCGATAGCAGCGCTGGCGGCTACAACAGCAACAACAAAGCATCTAAGTGGTTATTGATTAATTGATTAATTAAACAATATGACGTCTCAAGAGAAGACATCAGACTGATCGAGACAATCATGAATGCTCTATCAAGTACATTGTATAACATAGTATAGACTTCCCCACTCTGTATCACCACCAACAGCAATACTTTAATTTACTATTTCACTGGCCATTACAATGTTTGGGCACAGTAAGTCCGAGTTATCTCTTAATTTGATCTGCTGAAATTGGGAGCCCAATCTCCCTATGCACATATTGAAAATTCGGGATAGATTCCTCCGGAATACCTTTGATGGTAAGTCTCTTCGATCAGGGTTCACATGGGACTAAACAACAACAATAAGGATCTTTGGGGGGGGGGGGGTCTTCGTGACTATTTATAATTTTGTTCCAAATGTTCTCAAATTTGGTATATGGATTAAGTTTTGTATACTAATTATGAAAATGAAATTTATTTTCCCTATAAATTGAGAATTAAAAAGTTATCAGCTTTTAAAATTTGCGAAATTTGGGTATTTTAATCAATAAGAAGCGAGTATTTTACACATCACCGTAGCGAATAACTCTATTTCCATAGTAGCCAAAGATGCTGTGCATGCGCACAAGGGGTGTAACCATCAAATTGAATGTAATTAACAAATTGAGAGTACCTGGGCATCTTTAAAGCGTGGAAACAAACGCCGGTGTAGGATACACCGTTCCATGGTTGACTCTTATCTTTGTGAATTTATGTGGAGAAGGAGATACGAGAAAGATAATTTATTTTATAAAATCCTAGAGTGTACTGCAAACTCCCGCTCTTGAATGTTTTTAATGTCTGTTTTAAGCAATGCTTTGACTGTTATTTCTAGCAACTCCTGTTGGTTTGCTCGTAGCTCTTCAATATTTAATTTGCTCGCGAATATTTTCATGTTTTTCAGTTCACTGTAGCTGGTGTAATGTTTTGACATGCCGACCCCCGCCCTCCCGATGACAGAAGAGGCAGCAAATGCTCTGTTTTCTCATTGGCTGAAAATTCTGAAAATGATCAAACTACACCTGTAACATTTTGGCAAAATTTTTCTCGAATAAATGAATAACAAATTCGGATTCAACGTCAAAAATTACATCTATATGATACATTAAAAAATGTTTTGAAAGCTAATTGTAAACAGTGACGAAAATCACAAAGATACCAAAACAATAACAAGAACTCCGGGATCTTGTTCAAAACGGGGGCAACAGTATTTTCTTAACGAAACACTTTGAAACTTGGGACACTGGTAGAATGTGTCATACAAAACATCTTTTTCTCTTAGTCTTCTTAACAAAAAAACGTACATCGCAAGTTATTTCATGTTAAAGTTGTCGTATTTCTGTAATTTCAACCAATGACTGACGTCCATTCAGCCGTAAAAATTAACTGCTGACTACGTAAACAAACGATTCTCGGCGGTGATAAAATTATTATTTCCTTGTCAAAAAATGGCTGAAGCATATTGGCAGTAGCTAATAAACCTTTCTATTATAAGCACAAGGCATGGTTTTTGAGGGAAGGAGCAAGTCAATTAGGGTTAGGGTTAGGGAAAACGAACACATGTGTGTTGCCTCTGCAAAATGTCAAGTAATGGAGATTAAATACGCTTTACACCGCTTAGGAGTAACTGTAAACAGCTGAATACTTGTCAGTGATTGGTTGAAATTATCGAAATAAGACAATTTTTTTACATGAAATAAATCCGAATACAAAAATTTTTTTCTGTTCTATAACACAAAATAGATAAGTATACGAAGTTTGAAAGTCTTTCGGTACCAAAAACACTAAATAAGACATAAATGAAAACTGGTGCCCCCGTTTTGAACAAGATCCGAACTCCGTAATTACAAAGTCTATTTTTATATATTTTCCGTGTTGTTGTTGTTGGTTGTTGGTTGTTGGTTGCTGTTGGTTGTTGTTGGTTGTTGTTTGGTTGTTGTTGGTTGTTGTTGGTTGTTGTTGGTTGTTGCTGCTGCTGTTACTGCTACAATAGTAGTAGTAGTAGTAGTAGTAGTAGTAGTTGTTGTTGTTGTAGTAGTAGTAGTAGTAGTGGTGGTGGTGGTGGTGGTGGTAGTAGTAGTAGTAGTAGTAGTAGTAGTAGTAGTCAAGGTCCATAAGATCAAATTATGACTCTCCCGTCTTTTCACATTTTAACAATGATACGGTGTGGTTTCAAAGAGTTTTGACTCCTATTTCTAGCAGATCAATTAGTATTGCGGAGAGTCCCTTATCAGTTTATCTTGTGAGTGTTGTTGTTGTTGTTGTCAATGTTGTTGCTTTTTAGTTATAGGCTACCCTCATTAAATAGACTACGAACAAAGATGTTCTCGTCGATGTCATCCAGGTTTTGTTTTTAATGATAGTTTATCTAGCACTGCATCATTCAACATCTCTTTCTCTTTTCAGACTAAGCGTATTATATGTGGAGACATGACTGCTCTTTCTAGCAGGTCAAGCTGTATAGACACTTCCATATTGACTCAGAAATCCGTCTTTGCAAAACCGATTTATCAGTCATCTTCCCTCCTATGCCTCTTCAAATTTGAATTGACTTACATTGATTTGCCGCCATTTTGGTGATATGTGTGCGACTGTGAACAAAGCACTCCATTTTATGTGTCTCTTCGGTAAATATGGCTGTCGGAAATGGGCACCAGAATTCACTGAGAAATGACTTTCTAACCATGAAGAGATTAATCTCTTATCCGCTTAACGCTTTAGAAACTAGTTGAAATTAAATCTCTCTCCCTTTTACATCATGTATTGAATCATTGTAGTTTTGAAAGTGATTATATATATATATATATATATATATATATATATACGCACATATATATCTATATATCATCTTAATATATGTGTATATATATATATAAATTCTTAATACATACACATGCACACACTCATATATATATATATATATATATATATGACGGGCTTCTTTCAGTTTCCGTCTACCAAATCCAGTCACAAGGCTCTTTTCGACACGATGCTATTAAATGACACTTGCCCAAGATGCTACGCAGTTAGACTGAACCCGGAACCATGTGGTTGGGAAGCAAGCTTTTTGCCTCACAACCACGCCGGCGCCTACACACACACACACACACACACACACACACACACACACACACACACACACACACACACACACACACACACACACACACACACACACATATATTTACATATATTTGTGTGTGTGGTCATTTATTTATCTATATGTATATAAGCAGTATATAGTCCTCGTTACCATGATAAAGATATAAACCATTTTTCTGATGTGTCGGGAGTTCGTACCGCATTCCCACCGCCACCATATTGTGTCCTCCTAATTCGAAGCAGTAGATTTCTCCCAGACGCTACATTTTATCTGCCAGCAGAAGTGCTCAAAAGATAAAGAACTGTTGTTCTCTCGCCTCTCGGTTATGAAGCATTATCGCATCGGAGCAAACAAGGAAAATGGAAGTGAAGAAAGAAAGAAAGAAAGAACGAATGACAGTAAGAATTAAAGAATGAAAAGAAGAAAACGTTGAAGAAACTAATGGTGGAAATGATGGGACAGTCGAAATAACTTGAAAGTGTCGAGTGGTTTCCTTTAATGGTTTTTTTTTCTCTCTTTGTCTCTCTATATAGTGGTGAGATCGAATCGTCACACAAGAGAATGGGTGACCTAAATGGTTGTTAAATGTTTGGTAAAGCAATAACGATGTTTTGGAGGAGAGAGAAGACTGCTTTAAAACATCAATAACGAATCGGCTATATTATCTTGGATGACATGGGTTTTTCCACAAGTGTTCCCAATATGAAAGCTCAATTGACTATTTTAGATAATCGCATGAAAAAGAAAAAAAAAAAAACAGAAAAAAAAATAGAAAGAAACAAGTGGAAAGAAAAGAAAAATAAAGTAAAAAATAAAAACACATACATACATTTATAAATACATACATAAACAAATACACGTACATATATACATACAGACATACAAACACATATACATATATAATATAATATTATATATAT
>NC_068986.1:29586064-29588564 GCF_001194135.2 Octopus bimaculoides | reverse complement strand
GACTGAACCCGGAGTTATGTGGGTGGAAAGCAAACTTCTTACCTCACAGCCATGCCAAAACGTGTATATTCTTATTAAGACAGGAGACGAAATAACTGAAGTTTCGGGTCGTTTCCTTAAAGATATCAACTTACTGGGTTTATTTTTGGCGTTTACAATTATCCGATAATTTTATCCTAAATAGCCTCCTTAAACCAACCAAGAGAAGGATTTAATGAAAAGGTGTTTTGAGAAGAGACGGAGAGTGAAAGAGCGATAGGGAGGGAATGAGAGAGGGAACGGGAAAGCGAGGGAACGATAGCGAGAGAAAGGGAGAGAGAGAGAGTAAGAGATAGCTAGATAGATAGAGTGAGTGAGAGAGAGGTGGGAATAATAAATATACATTCACACACAGAAAGAGGGAGGGAGAAAGAGAGTGGATGTACCAAGAAGAGAAATATTGAAAATAGATATAGAGGAAAAGAGACAATTATAGTGACATAGCTTGGGAGACAGATCAGGAAAAGGGTGAATTTGTTAAGATTTTATCTGAGTCATTATGATCAAACGAAAACTTATCTTTTTTCCTTCGTCTGCTGATTCAAAATAAAATATTGTTGAATGCAGACGACAGTTTTATGACACTCTTCCTCCGCAATGGCGACAAGCTGCGCCATTGGGTCTACAAGATCAGGTTGCATACCTCAACATTTACAACGATATCTGGTTTTGAGACAAATAATTCAAGTGTCAAAGAATGGTGACAAGCCAAGAGAAGGAATCTTGTTTCTCACTTGTTGGGAGCCATCACATGAATCAAAAAGACAGCCGTGAAGTCTACTCTTATTTACTTGACTGAGAGATCTTTTTTTTTTTCATTTACGCGCGATGATTTCGATGGGATGCGGGTATGAGGACTGAATACCATAAGCAGAGCCACAAGTTTGAGCTGTCGAACATTTTTCTAGGGCACAATTCATTTATTATTGTAATCGTGAGGTTAGTTGAATGGTCGAATTAGTAGAACGGCCGATACAAATACCGTGTGGTATTAAGTTGCATTCCTGTAAGTCCAAATCCGTTTTAATTCCGATAAATGAGGTAGAAAGTTGAGTAGGTATGAAATATACTCCGAACAGGAATTCCTAACTCAAATTTTAGCATAAGACAGGCATTTTTGTGGGGCGGGGCAAGTTGATTACATCCGAAGGGATGAAAGGCATTTTTCAAAAACTTCTACTTCTTTTTGCATCCTACTGCGCAGCACCTGTGTGCTTGTGTGTGTGTGTGCTTGTGTGTGTGTGTGTGTGTGTGTGTGTGTGTGTGTGTGTGTGTGTGTGTGTGTGTGTGTGTGTATCAGGTCGATACTGAGATACTGTGATATATACATGTATGTATGTATATACACATTACCTACATATATATACATATGCTTGTGTGTATGTGTGTTTGTGTGTTTGTGTGAGTGTGTGTGTGCGTGTCATGACTTACGTTTCGCGTCTACGTGCTCGTTCAGACGCACCATGGAATAGCATGTGAACGTGAAACTTAAGTCATGGCATACAGCTTCATCCGGAAAATATATAATAATCACATTCTACAAACGTATTGTGTACGTTTTCTCTTATCCTCTATAAAGAAAGTGTGTGTATGTATGCATGTATGTATGTATGTATGTATGAATCAATGTATGTTGTGTGTATTCAGATACGTAAATTCATATTAAATTGCTTGAATGACAGAGCCTACAAAATACAAACAAATGTAAGATGTGCGTCGTGTGTTATTGTATGCGCATCTGCACACACATTAATAAACACACACACACACACACACACACGCACACGCACACACACGCACACGCACACACAAGCAGTACGCACACACACAAACACGAACACATTCACATACACACCTACATACACATGTATTCGTATATAATACATACATACACACAAATACATATACATTCGTTCATAAAGCACGTGTTTCAACACAAACATGCTTTGTGTACGTTTAACCAATAAATATAAGTTATAATAGTTCTAATCACCCCGAGAAATATCATTTCAGTCATTTGTAAAAGAAACAGAATTGTTTGTGATGCTGGTTTTTCCAACATGCCTGCTGGCCATCTTATTTAAGCAAATAATTGTTTGAAATTTCTATAGATGTAAGATTTTCTTTTAATTTCTCGCAAATTTTATTTTAATCATTGCTTCGATTCGTTTCTATATTCCATTTCTTTCCTATTCATTTTTTTTCCCGGTTTTTGTCATCTTTTAGTTGTACTTTGTGTATGTATGCAAGTGTTTGTTTGTGTGTGTGTGTGTGTGTGTGTGTTATTTCTTTACTGCCCACAAGGAGCTACACACAGAGGGGACAAACAAAGACAGACAAACGGATTAAGTCGATTATATCGACCCCAGTGCGTAACTGGTACTTATTTAATCGACCCCGAAAGGATGAAAGGCAAAGTCGACCTCGGCGGAATTTACGAAATACCGCTAAGCATTGTGTG
>NC_068986.1:29581664-29582905 GCF_001194135.2 Octopus bimaculoides | reverse complement strand
CGGGCAACACTTGTTTTCTTAACGAAACACTTTCAAACTTGGGACACTGGTAGAATGTGTCATATAAAACAACTTTTTCTCTTAGCCTTCTTAACAAAAAATTATACATCGCAAGTTATTTCATGTTAAAGTTGTCGTATTTCTGTAATTTCAACCAATCACTGACGTCTATTCAGCTCAATAGAGTTACTGCTGGGCGGTCATAAAAATGTTATTCCCTGTGACATATTTCATCCGGTTTAATCGTAATTTATACGCATATATTGTTTATATAATAAATTACGCTGTGCGTATCTATGTGTGTAACAATTTTAGAGTTCGGATTCTAGAGTTAGGGTTAGTTTTAGTTTTAGGGTTAGGGTTAGGGTTAGGGGATTAATACGATATACGCCTCCACACTACCACATTAACTATGTAGAAAATGATGCCGCATCCGCAGGTGCCCATGATAAACAGCTTAAGTTTTACCGTCACCCTTAATACTTGCAGCCCTTACAATCATCGACACCGTCCCCTTCATCAACGTCATGGCAGCATCATCACTATCGTAAGTACCACCACCACCACCACCACAATCATGATCGCTACTACTATCACCACCACTACCACAAGCACTACAACCACCACAACCACCACCACAACACCCCGCCAACAACTCCTACAACCGATACCACTACCACCTGCACCATCACCACCACCACTACCACATCCACCACCAACGTTACCACCCCCACCGCTATTAAACTACCATCTCCATCATCACTGTGGTCTTGATCACAGCACGGCCGCCATCACGCACCACTAAGGCCACACCAGGCACGCCATCATCATTATTACTACAAAGACAACCACCACCACCTCTACCACCACCTCTATCACCACCTCTACCACCACCACCACCACCGCCACTATCACCACAACTATGCCCACTGTCTCCACATCCATCACCATCACCATCACCATAACTACAAACATCACTACGACGGCCATCACCACCACCACCACCACTGCAACCACCACCGCGACTGTAACCTTGACTATTACCACCACCATCATCATCATAATAACTACCGACAATACAACCATCACACCACTATTATTACTACCACCACCACCACCACCACCACCACTACCACCACCACTACCACCACCACCACCACTTTCTCTTCTACTACTTCTTCCACCACCACCACCATCCATGGCCCCGTCACCATTCATCATGACCATTCTTACTATGAATT
>NC_068986.1:29578023-29581103 GCF_001194135.2 Octopus bimaculoides | reverse complement strand
TAAGTACGTGTCGGTGGTGTTCGTATGTAAGTATATATATCTATATATACATATATATATATGTGTATATTTGTATATGCTTGTGTCTGTGTGTACGCGTACGTGTGTGTATGTATTGCATATGTGTGTGTGTGTGTGGGGGGGGGTGTATTGGCGTAAATAGGAAAGGGAATCAGCTTATAGAGTGTCAAAAGGTCAGAAAATGATCACTTTTCGTTCTTTGACTTCACTGATTTCTCTTCTGAAGTCAAAATAGTCTCCGTTCAGTTGTATCTCTCTCTGCTTTCTACCTCAATGTAATACGTACATACATATTATGTTATGTATATATATATATATCGATATATATATATGTGTGTGTGTGTGTGTGTGAGTGAGGAGATTGTATAAGTGTATATACATGCGTGTGCATGTGTGTTATATATATATTATAACGCCTGTAAGCGTATGTTGATGTATGTGAGAGTGGTATAGAGTATATATAAAGAGAATAATGGGTGAGGTCTGAGCGGGAGTGTGCAAATATGCCTGTGAGTGTGTGTCTATGTGTTGTTGTTATAGTGCTAAGACGTGGGTGCGTATTATATATATATATGCATATTTATATATATCGATATATATATATTGATATATATATATCGATATATATATATATATATATATCAATATCTATCTATATCTATATCTATCTATCTATCTATCTATCTATCTATCTATCTATCTATCTATCTATCTATCTATATATATATATGTAATAGAGAGAGGGAGAGAATGAGATTTCAGATAAAGTTAGTATGTAATCATATATAATTACATACATCATTTTTCTCTCCCTCTGTCTTGGCATCCGTCTCTCTTTCTTTCTCTCACTCTCTTTGTATACATATACACAGACACACATATTTACACATACATACATACATACATACATACATACATACATACATACATACATACATGTATGTATATATATATATATATATATATATATATATATATATATATATATATATATATATATATATATACATATATGTATTAATGCATTCATGCATATATACACATGTATTTATGTATACTTACACAGAAATACAACCAAACATCCACTCACATAAATACGCCCACACACCCATACTTAAGCATGAAATCACACACACGCACACGCACACGCACACACAATCATATGCCTATACAAAAATCAATATTAGCACCTGAGAGGCCCTTTTAAATTGCTGTATCACAGTTGAACCGGCCTAGTAGAAGTTCTGTAAATATACAGTTGCATCAGCATCGACGGAAATTTAATGCCTTCCATTTGATGTTTCGGTTTTGAATCACCAATGATTATGGCTCTTTTTATTACGGGGATGTCAAATTATTGTACACATAGCTGTTATAACTGTTTATTCCTACTGTCTGATTACTTTACCAATGTTATATTGGTTTGTTGTTTTAGTTGGCTTTATTTTACAGAGGCTGTTCTGCCCCTTTGACCTCTCTCCTCCACAACGTAACATATCGCAGCACAACACAAACACAAACACAACACTATACCGTGCCTCACCGCTCCACACCGCTCCACACCGCTCCACACCGCTCCACGTCGCCTCCACGCTGCATTACACCATATAGTTTCACATTGCCTTCTCCAAACCAGTTCTCTTCTGTTTGCCTTTTGTTCGGAAAAGTCTCCAATTTGAGTTCTTCTCCTCCATTTCTCTACGTATAAACGCTGTTCGTTATCCTCTTATACAGGACCAAGCTTCAACCCCACAGCTTTCTCTAATTCATTCTGTCGTAGCCGCTTTCAACCTTAAGGCATGGACACAACGGGTGGTGGGCCCAGGGGCGGAATTTGTTTCCCTACGAGAGTTCCGTACCCCAGTTATGAACTCATTTGCATACAGCCAATCAAAGCTCAACTATCAAACTAATCTATGAGCACATAATAAGTGACGGGCGATAAGATAAGATCACTTGGGTTAAGGAATGACCATGCTTCTTTTCTCTTTTAATAATGCTTGTTCTTGTTCTTGTTTGAACTACGGCTGCCTCTGCATAGTTATTTGTGTTGTTTACTTTGTAAAACAGTAAGGGGAGAGGGTTGCTAGCACATCACCCTCTACCCACATTTTCCCATCCACATCTCTACCGTATTGGGCCCCTAACAAAATCCGATAATAGGTATAGCTGCAAATCTATCTAATTACTTGTCTCCTAAAATCAGGCAAAACTTGGCGATCGGTCGACTTACAACACAGTTCTTCGTCTTGAGTTTACTTGGTAGAGTATTTGTGAACTCGACAACAAGATCAAGGTGAACTCTGATTGGCTGTATGCAAATGAGTTTATTACTGGGGTCCGGAACTCTCGTGGGGAAAAAACTTTCACGGCCCGCTTATTTCAGAGAAGACTTGAGTTCTACTAGAAACTGAACCCGACTCGCTTGCCTGGAATATCCTCCTTGCTTTTCAGTGATCTCCGTTTTGCATTGTTACAAAAAAAATTTTTAAGCGATTTCTACCTTTTTTTCTCTCTCTCTAACTTGCTGAATATATTCTGAGTATTATGATTGCCACTCAAATACTAAATATTCTTCCACGTACTTCTCTGTTTGGCTATCAAGGCTATATGGCACTCAAAAGGATTTTATAATAATATTTGCATAAGCCCTACTGCAGCTTATTTATTTGTTGTAGTTGAGAGTCTTATAAATTAAACATACATGATATTGTAAAAAAAAAAATCTGGCACTCGGTCGGTTATGACAAGTAGTTGATCCGGTCAACAGAACATGTTGGTCAAAATCACCTGCAAGTGGTTGAGCACTCCATAGACACGCTTGCCCTTAATGTGTTCTCAGGAGAGATTCAGCACGACACGGGATGTGTACCTTTTGAATTACAGGTACTACTCATTTTTGACAGTTGAGTGAACTGGAGCAATGTGAAATAAAGTGTCTTGCTCAAGAACACAACACACAGCCCGGTTCGGGAATCGAACTCACGATTTTACAATCGTGGGCCAAGTACCTTAACCACTAAGCTACTCACCTTCACAGATTGTAACCCCCCCCCCCC
>NC_068986.1:29575808-29577992 GCF_001194135.2 Octopus bimaculoides | reverse complement strand
CAAGACCAGATTCACTCTTCAGTGATAGAAAATACTTGAGCTCTGATCAGTTCTTCGTCTATTAAAATGCTTTTGAAAGGATCACTTAAGATTTCATATCTAAAACCGTGCTACTGCAGTTATGTGCTTAAACATCCTAGACTGCATTAAAAAAAAATGGCCATCCAGCTGATTGTCAAATGCTAATTAGACTCAGAGACAATGCCAAGGCAGTTAACGTAGCTAGGAGTGGGAGTGGGAGTGGGGCGATGTGGACGATCCGCTTTTATGAGGCCAGCACTTTTGAATGCACATTAGCTTATAGGAGCCCCAGAGATGGTGGTGGAAAACTTGAGGGCTGCCCCGAGCGGAACATACCCTAGCTGTACCACTGTGCGAAGGTCAAGGGTACAGTCATTTATCCCCGATTAAAACATTACAAATAAAACCCAGCCCACTTCATTATCTCACACAAACACCATTGTTGTTCTCATTGTCTCTTCTATCTCTAATACAACGACTTCTGGTCCTCTTAAGTAACAAGCTGCGTAATCAAGTGCACTCCATGTACTCGCTTCCTCTCCTCTTATCAGTAAATACTCTATCTTATACCTCTTTACTTTTCTAGAGAGCTTTTTCCCAGAACTATAATTGTCAACATATAAAAGTGTAAACTAGGCATAGACTAGATCAGCCTAAACTGATCCCTCTCGCACAGACTTACGCGAGAAGACTCAACAGCGCCGTCCTCACAAAAGCGTCGCGTCGCTCGGCACGGATCGAATCCTACAGCTACGTTATTGGTCGTATATACTCCCGGAACAATGAGATAATCAAGACTGGCCACAGGTCGACTCAATCAAACGTTGACCAATGGTTGAAGAAGACCAACTTCAATTCCTTCTTCAACGTCGACACACCAAGCGGTGTTCATTGGAATTTGTGTGGAAAAATATGGATTTGAAAACTCTGCAAGGTGAATATAGCAATAAGGATAGAAAATGTTAGAGGAAAACAACAATGCTAAAAATCTATGGCTCTTTAACATCTAAACAGACCTGGTCATCGATCAGGAAAAACCTGATATTACGGTTGTCGATATAGAAATGAAAGTATATTTATTTGATCAACATTGCTATGTATATGGAGACTATTATATTATCCAGAAGAAGTTTGAGAAGATAGATTAGTATTCAGAACTTCGGTCGAATTCTCAAGAAGGTAAGAAAGGAAAGATGACGGATGCAAATACCAATAATAATAATCGTCAGACCTCTAGGCTTAATAATACTCCAAATATTTTGCATTCAAACTCTTAAATAATTACAAATATATGTTTTTAAAAAATCGAACCTCAACACCTTACAAATATCTAAATTGTATGCGTTGCATACATTTTAATAAATGACCTTTCTTCCTGTAATCTTTAGACAACTATTGGAAAGAAATCATTATTTACAATTTCCAGTAGTCAACGCCTACACAATATGTATATTATGTTTCTTGATATATATATATATATATGATAATAAATCGTATGGTATACACCTGATAGCTTACTGGTAAAGCACGTTCACTTTCACAGTGTTCGTTGGGTATTTGAATAATGAGAGAGACGGAAGATGGAAGATACGATAATGTTTATTAATCACTACAATTGTTCCGACCCGTCTAGCATCGATCCCTCACGGGTGGTTTAAGAGTATCCAACGATGTAAATGTGTCTCTTCAGGTGATTACAAGATGTACCCCGTTAAAATAAAAACTGTTCTGCAAGATATCTTCTTGCTTTGTGTATAGAACAGCAACAAATTAAAGGATACAGCTTCATTATTATATAAGACCAATAATAAATTTCATCTGTAACGAATACAAAATACAGTAAAAAAAGTATTAAATATAACCGTTAACAAATATGGCTGTATAAATGCCCTCGCTTAGGTTGCTTGGCGCACATACACTCACACAACGAATGAAATAGCTATTTATTGTTTATAAGAATGGCGAGACTAGAGTTAAATTTAATTCATCCACACCCTAAGGGAAGTTATGATTATTAATTTGGTTAACGGTTACTCAAATTCATTCCCACTGCATTGTGCGAAAGTGCATTTATAAGCATGTAAGCATCTTGAGAGTCTTTCAGAAAATCTGTTAATGATCTTCTCATTGGTCCACAAAACCATATAATATTCTGTGTGTATA
>NC_068986.1:29574751-29575624 GCF_001194135.2 Octopus bimaculoides | reverse complement strand
CATTTCAGTACCGGTTTCAGTCATTGAAACTTTTTTCAACTGTAAGTATGGAAAACAATTAAATTTTGGAAAAATTGAAAGAAAAGTTTTTTAAAAGAATATTTGCATAGTGTTCAAATACAAGGGGCATTTTCCTTGTTTCTGCCTATCTCTGTCTTTCTTGTTTACTCTTGTGGGTTCGAGGTCGTTGTGAATTCTTGGTAGGGAAGAAGAAGAAGAAGAAGAAGAAGAAGAAGAAGAAGAAGAAGAAGAATGTGGGACTGCCATGATAGTAGTATGTTAAATGGTCAAGTACCCTGAAAGTGACCCGTTGTGGATGGTAGTACTCTCTCTCTATATATATATCTGTGTGGAGGCGCAATGGCCCAATGGTTAGGGCAGCGGACTCGTGGTCATAAGATCGCGGTTTCGATTCCCAGACCGGGCTTTGTGAATGGTTATTGAGCGAAAACACCTAAAGCTCCAAGAGGCTCCGGCAGGGGATGGTGACGAACCCTGCTGTACTCTTTCACCACAACTTTCTCTCACTCTTACTTCCTGTTTCTGTTGTGCTTGTATTTCAAAGGGCCAGACTTATCACACTCTGTGTCACGCTGAATATCCCCGAGAACTACTACGTTAAGGGTACACGCGTTTGTGGAGTGCTCAGTCACTTGCGCGTTAATTTCACAGGCAGGCTGTTCTGTTGATCGGATCAACTGGAACTCTCGTCGTCGTAACCGTATATTCATAAAAAGGGACAAAAAAAAAAAACTACTTCCCGAAGAAGGATTTTGTCCAAGACACCGAATATTCCAATCCCCACGACATTGTTTTCTATCATGAAATTTAGCGCAAGTCACATTTTCCACGATATATGTAAACTTCACTTAG
>NC_068986.1:29570248-29572136 GCF_001194135.2 Octopus bimaculoides | reverse complement strand
AAAAAAAAAAAAAAAAAAAAGAACCGCGACATATTAGTAATGTTTGTTTTGGTTCTCCATTTTCACAATGATCTGAAGCTCACAAAATAGAACCTGATGCGTTGCAAGTTCGCATCAAACTGCGTTGAAGAATCTAATGCGCAAGAGACAGAATGAAGTTAGCTACTTATTAGAGTGCTTGCAGTTTAGTGTCAAGAAAAAACCAACGGCGGACGCGATATATAATTATATGTGCTTTTGTGCGCGCGCGCGTGTACATGTGTGTGTGTGTGTGTGTTGTATATGTGTTTGTGCGTGCGTGCGTGTGAATACACTCTGCATACATACATACAGGTATATATGTGTAAGCAAGATCTAACTATAACATTATATGTATTGAAGAATTTGTATTTATATGCAGGAAGCTCTTCATATAAACTGATTTCCGACTGAAGCCATATCTGATTAAGGTTTTATTGCCGTAGGGCACTTCTCCGTCCCCAAATTTCTCTATCGAGAGATCAGATGGAGACATTCCTGCTTGTAGCTGTATCTAGTCTTAATTATAGTTGGGGAATGATTGGTATTCTTAGGGATATATACTGTCTCCTCATCTAGCTTCCTATATAAGAAGAATTTCATAAGAAACTCTAATCATATTTCGATTAGAAGCGGAATAATTGATGTTATTCAAGATTATCTTCCTCAGTATTACAGTAGTTGCACATTTTAGACACATTAATATAAATTCTTCTCCTCTCTAGGATTTCTTTCTCGATGTCAAAGTCAGTATCAAGTTAATGCCAGAGGTAATGTTATAATGTTGCATTCGTTTTTTCTTCACTGTCTTAAGGACGTGTATTTTAAGTAATGTTGCTTAATACTGCCTTCTATCATACCAATGTAGTATTTATGTTATATAGTGTGCGTCGGTTTAAAATAGACGACTTCAATTTCATATACAAGTACAACATCGATTTTCCGGAACCAGGAGTGGTCACCTTGGTCAACACACTTTAGTGTAAACAAATATTAAATTCACTTAAATAACTAAATGAAATTCAGGTATCTGTACATTAGTATAAATAATACAATTTTATTAATACTGTTCTGTGAAAGGTACTAATTTGTGCAAATTACAAGTAAATTAGTTTGGCGACCGTAGGAATGTGAAGTTCCTACTTGTAAATTAGTGTGGGATATAAAAGGTTCCGGACCCTGATTGTCCGGAAAGTCAGTGTTGTACTTTTATTACCGTATATATTCTATAATCGGTCGATCATGTAATGTAGAAACGATAATATATAATATTAAAGGCAAAGATGGCCCTGCTTCTAGTGTATTAAATGTGTAACAATATATTAAAATGTAACAATGTAAACGATTACTTCTTTGTACAAGAACCAGAGCGAAAGCACATCTTTAACGCATTTAGAGCTGCATAACAAAGACTAGCGCTTTCCCCTTCAGCGCCAGAAAATAGTTCAGTTCCCAACAGTTTTAGACCCTCTACAAAGCTCAGGTGACGTCTGTAAGGAATATTGCATTCACATCTCGGTCGATGATGCTACTCTTGTACACGCAAACATCATATACCAAATTTAGAGAAAAGCTGCATGATTAAATTGTAAGAAAAAAAAACACTCACAGACATACTCCATCTCTTGGACACAAACGTGCTGTCTCGTACTTTCTCTGTGTCTGATTCTCTTTCTCTCTCTCTCTCTCTCTCTCCCCTTCCCCCCCTCTCTCTCTATCTGTCTTCTATTCTCTTTCTATCACTACCGCTATGATCTCTGTTTCTCCGAGCTAGCTGATCTAGCCTCACCTCCATTCAGGCGTTCCCGATTCACACGCCTTTCCGCTCATCACTCATGTTGTGTCCAACTTTCCCAGGCTCCATACTACC
>NC_068986.1:29567175-29569865 GCF_001194135.2 Octopus bimaculoides | reverse complement strand
ATATATATATATATATATATATATATATACACACGTGTGTGCGTGCATGCATATGAATAACAAGTGCATGTGTATTTATATATATATGTGTGTATGTGCATATGGATAATATATATACACACATTCATACGCTTACATTCATACGCGCGTGTGTGTGTGTGTATGTCTTATCTTTGAGTCCGTATCATATTTATTTCATTATCTTTCATTTTTATCTTATTTTCTCATAATTTCTGCTACTTTTACGTTAGGGTTATATATTTTTTTATTATTATTTTCATTTGTTCATTTGTGTCATTTTTTTTTTTACCTTCTGAACTTTATTCATTATTTTGTTTACAAATTATTATTTTGTTATTTTGTTATTTATATATTATTTTACATATATTATTTTCTTCACCTCTTGACTTCTGGTGTATCTCTTCATTTCGTTCGTTCGCAGAGAAAGCAATCTGATAAGATGACATAATATTTGTTTTTTTTTTGTATCTTTGTATTTTTGTATTTTGTTTCTTTATATTTTCATGGATTTAGTTTTCTCTGTAATTTATTTATTTATTTATTATTACCATTATTGTTGTTGTTGTTGTTGTTGTTATTTTGCTGTTGGCTCTTCACCGCCTGATTTATTTTATTTCTTTTTTGTTTTCTGTTTTTGCTTATCAGACACAGAACGTGAGGGAGGAAGCGTGGAAGCGAGGAAGCGATGTGGGAAAGGAGATAGGGAATTAGCCGTTCAGACAGGTAGGTAGTTAATTGTAACAGACAGGTAGATTATATACCATTTCGCAAATACACACATGCAACATATGAGTGTATACAATCAGGCGATCGTGCTTATACACTTCTAATCTCTCTCTCTCAGTCATAAGAGAAAGTGGGTGAGCGAGTGAGTGAGAGAGAGGGGGAGAAAGAGAGAAAGAGATTATTGCAGATAGATATGCAGAAAATGTCACACACACACACACACACGTTGTTTTTAATCTGAGTTTCTGATTTGCGAAAATACATATTTTCTGGAATTCTGGAATATTCCACAACAAAATCACTTTTGTTATAAAACATTTCTTATAATTTTCTTAAAATTTACGCGTAACTCAATGCATTCTGCCCTTAGTGCCCGGGTGGATAAATACATCTCTCGTTTAAACCAACGGTCATATTACTCCGGGGAGAGATGGCAACTGTAGCCTCCCGCGTTCGTCAACACCGGGTTTGCTTCAGTTCAACATGGCCTGCCTTTTTACTTGTTAGGCCGACGGTATTGCAGGGACAGTAACTGAACACCCTTCTGCTATACCTGGTCTGTTTCCAGCAGCAAGAGCCTTGTCCCAAGTGTACTAATCATCTCTCCACTTATGAATACACCACGAAAGAAAGACAAATAAGTATGTTCGCAGCATCTATGGAACCGCTGGCGATACCAGGTATTGGTTTAGTATAACCGTATATATTTGCTTCTTGGTTCCTTCTTCTGGTTTTCTCCCTTCCACATGTTATTCTGTTATCAGCAAGTGAACGTTAATCCAGGCATTTTAGGCTGTTGTTATCCTTTTGTCTTTTTTCCTCTGCTTATTTTTATCCAAAACTTTGGACGGAAATTTTCTATTGGAACCTAAGTTACCCTTATTTTACATAACATTTACGTGAGAATATTTCCTGCTTTACGAGTATGTGTTCCCGAATAAGTTATTTTTTAGTTATGTTTTATAGATTATCAAGGGTTCAGTCGAACAAATCGGCCCCTGTACTTATTTTTTAAGGTTTGGTACTTATTTTAGCGGACGCTTTTGCAGCACCGCTAGAGTACAGAAGTTACGGGGTCGTAAACAAATCAACAAGAGTTGTCAAATGGTCTGGAGAGACAAACACAACATAAACACAAAGAACATGTGTGTGTGTATGTGTGTGTGTGTGTGTGTGTGTGTGTGTGTGTGTGTGTGTGTGTGTGTGTGTGTGTGTGTGTGTGTGTGTGTGTGTGTGAGATAGGCTTCCTCACATTTTCCGTCTACCAAAGTAAGGCTGAGAGCTGGCAGAAACGTTAGCACGCCGGGCGAAATGTTTAGCTGTATTTCGTCTGTCTTTACGTTCTGAGTTCAAATTCCACCGAGGTCGACTTTGCCTTTCATCCTTTCTGGGTCGATAAATTAACTACCAGTTACGTACTGGGGTTGACACCTTCCCTCCCTCAAAATTTCGGGCCTTGTGCCTAGAGTAGAAAAGAATTTATGCCTATCAAATTCACTCTCAAGGAATTGGAAGGCTAAAGGATATTGGAGAAGGCACTTGTACAAGATGCTGCGCGGTGGGACTGAACCAGAAACCATGTCATTGCAAAGCAAGCTTTTTATAACCTCACAGCAATGCCTGTGCCTTAATTATTTCTTTCTAGAAATCTACGTCTTTAGTGAAAATAGGCGTATATAGAGAGGCCATTGCTTACTAGTATAAATGCAACACGAGAAATAAGTAGAATTTGGTAGTGAAGATTTCAAATCCCAGCTGGAGCAAAGGGATAGAATTAAGACAGCATTCTTGACAGACGATCATGGAATAACTTTTAAGTACAGCAAATTTAAGCAAAAATTCTATTCTTCCGGGCGTAGCTATTTCGTTCCATTCTGTTCTTGTTCTACGCACGTAGACATAATCACATATACGCACGTATATATATATATATATATATATAT
>NC_068986.1:29564653-29566763 GCF_001194135.2 Octopus bimaculoides | reverse complement strand
TGTATGTATGTATGTATGTAAGTATTTGTATCCATTTTCATATCTAAAGCTTTAAAGATGTCTATAGACCTTATGTCAATATGTGAATCTAATATTTATTTCTTTATTGCTCACAAGGGGCTAAACATAGAGGGGACAAACAAGGACAGACAAAGGGATTAAGTCGATTACATCGACCCCAGTGCGTAACTGGTACTTAATTTATCGACCCCAAAAGGATGAAAGGCAAAGTCAACCTCAGCGGAATTTGAACTCAGAACGTAACGGCAGACGAAATACCGCTAAGCATTTCGCCCAGTGTGCTAACGTTTCTGCCAGCTCACCGCCCTAATCTTGAGGGCGGCGAACAGGCAGAATCGTTAGCACGCCAAGCAGAATGCTTAGCGGCATTTCGTCCATCTTTACGTTATGAGGTCGACTTTGCCTTTTATCGTTTCGTGGTCGGTAAAATAAGTGCCAGTTGAGCACCGGGGTCGATGCAATAAAATTACCTCTCCCCCGAAATTGCTGGCCATGTGCCAAAATTTGAAATCAATATGTGAATCCAATATTCAAGAAATCTCAAATACATAAACGTAATCGAAAGGCTTTTCTTGATATTTGTAAGCAACCCCACCTACCTGTTTATAACTGCAGTATCAACAACCGCAAAGACCTATATAGATACCTGTACTCTGCGTTGAGCAACCAAAAAACTTCAACAATCGATTCGTTCAGCTTCCGAATTGCAAAAGCCCTACGTATATGTTTATAGTTGCACTATATATAACCAGTAGAGGCGCAATGGCCCAGTGGTTAGGGCAGCGGACTCGCGGTCATAGGATCGCGGTTTCGATTCCCAGACCGGGCGTTGTGAGTGTTTATTGAGCGAAAACACCTAAAGCTCTACGAGGCTCCGGCAGGGGATGGTGGCGAACCTTGCTGTACTCTTTCACCACAACTTTCTCTCACTCGTTCTTCCTGTTTCTGTTGCACCTGTATTTCAAAGGACCAGCCTTGTCACACTGTGTCACGCTGAATATCCCCGAGATCGACGTTAAGGGTACACGTGTCTGTGGAGTGCTCAGCCACTTGCACGTTAATTTCACGAGCAGGCTGTTCCGTTGATCAACTGGAACCCTCAACATCGTTAGCGACGGAGTGCCAACAACAATATATATAATCACAAAGACCTCCACTCAGGGTTGAGCAACGAAAATTTTTAGCAACCGGTTGTTTGAATTGCCGAAAATTTAACCGCCGTTTCTGTATGATAAAAATTCCAAATTTGGCAATTAAATATCGACAGCTCTTTAAAAATGCTGGCGATATTGGATATTACTGTAACAAATTAATTATGAAATACTTTCATTATCAAATATAGTCGTGCTTTGAATATTTTTGTTGTTCAATATACATACCTTGTTTAAATATAAACGTATAAGCTGAAGTGTGGCTTGCTTATGTTCTTCAGTTCCTTCGCCTTGTGACGATAAATATATTCGAAATTAAATTTTAAAATATTCTATACGGAGAACAGTAAATCAATGGATATTGAAACAAAGTAATTTTATAGCATGAAAATAAAGAATATATTTTTAATTTAAGAATAGCAAAATCAATGATATAAATAAACACTTTAAGAACATATTGTACAAGTACAGCAATCAGAACATTTGCCAATGCCTCGAAGACCACCATGTTCTTCTGTGTCATTGCGTTGTCTCCTATCAACTACTTTCAAAGAAAGATCGAATAATTCTTCTCATGTATCAGTTATCAACTTTAATATTCTATTAGCATGAAATCAAAAAGGACTCAATACATTGCCTGGGTGTATAAGGTATGCATCGGCTGATAAAATTCCTACAGTTTTCGCAATATAATGGATCGACTTCATGTGAAAACAACCATGCAACTTTATACTTAAAGACAGAAAATATCCAATAATAATTCTATATACATACAAGTATATATGCACAATGTGTCTACTAAGACCTAATTGTTCTCAAATGTGTCTTAGTAGTCACATTATATGTGATCTTCTTCTAGCACATTAACAGTCCACCTAGTGGTCTCCTTTATATATACACACACAATAATCCTTTGAGATCTCAGATATTTTTTCTGA
>NC_068986.1:29564427-29564643 GCF_001194135.2 Octopus bimaculoides | reverse complement strand
ACAATAATCCTTTGAGATCTCAGATATTTTTTCTGAATCCCCTTGATTCTTTTAATGTGCTTGTTCCCTGGTATTAAATTGATATTAATTAATATCCAATTTGTTACCCTATTGTTTAACTTAATTAACCATATACATCCTTTTGGGATACGATATTCGGGTGCCTACGCATAAGTACCATATTCAACCTTGAATCTATATCTAAACCGTATATAT
>NC_068986.1:29558850-29564407 GCF_001194135.2 Octopus bimaculoides | reverse complement strand
ATATATAAATAGTAAATGAGTATATGCATATATACGTACAGGTATGTGCATACTGACATCCACCTGTATGTATAGGTGCATATCTGGGTACAGGACATTGCAAACAAAACGTAGACGAGAAAACACGCAAGCCACATAGAGAACATTCTACTTCATCAGCTACCCCCGTTTTAACACCGGCGTTTCGAAGAGCTGGGCAGGACGCATCGTTAAAACGGCTCTTCCCATGGACCGCAAATTAAATTTGTATACACAAATTAAATCTTGCCATGGAGGAATGTAGTGGCGGACAAAAAACAAGACAGGAAAACAAACAGAAAAGGTTTTACGGCCAGACGAGAAAAATTATGTGTATGAACGCTGTGATATATATGTATATATTGCGGAGAAATGGCTAAAATTTGGCATGTTTGTAATTATACCATATGTTACATATATATTATATCATACTTTGAGACTGTGTGAACTTAAGATCCCCGTTGACAGGTCGCTGGTATTTATAGTGTTAAACACTTTCTGTCTGCAAATTAAGGATTCCTTCATAGAGTAACTGCTGCATTTGTTGAGTATATAAACGGTTTGGCTGCTTGTTTCTCTGGAGATTGTCAGAATCATGTAGACGACTCTGATGAGAACCCAATAAGGTTCGAACGACTCTGATGAGAACCCAATAAGGTTCGAAAATCGATTAAGGCTCCTCATCATTTTTTTTCCAGTCTGTGGAGAAATGGCTAAGATTTTCCCTGTTTATAATTATACGATATGTTACATATGTAAATATACAGTATGTGTGTGTGTGTGTGTGTGTGTGTGTGTGTATGTGTGAGGATGTGTGTGTGTGTGTGTACATAAATATTCACATACATATGTTCATATATGTACGTATGTATATACATATAAATTTGCAGTTACATATATATATATATATATATGTACCTCTTCATACACACACGTAGACATACACACAAATACTTACACAGTCACTCACACACTCACACACACAAATACATATGTATCCATGACGAACTGGAAACAAATCGTACATTTGTGGCGTTCGATTTTTAGAAAAGAAGTTTATAAACTTTATATATTTATGTATAGATATCTGTATGCATGTTATATATATGTATATACGTGTACATATTACATGTACATCTATATATATATACATCTACACATATGTATACATATACATGTATGCATATAGATCTATATCTATATATATCTATGCATATACGTGTACATATACATCTCTTTCTCTCTCTCTGAAAGTATCTGTCATTATAGTATCGAAATGTGATTGTTTAAGTTAGTGGAATAACGTGTACATATACATCTATATGTATACATATACATCTCTCTCTCTCTCTCTCTTTCTCTCTCTCTCTCTTTCTCTCTCTGAAAGTATCTGTCATTATAGTATCGAAATGTGATTGTTTCAGTTAGTAGAATAGTTTCATTTTTAAAGTGAAAGTATTTGACATGAGTGTTTTTGTTTCACTTTTGACACGTAATACTTAAATAGTGGAGGAGATATTATGTTGCCGTGGGCTCGAACTCTGCAAGAAGTTAAAATTTTTGACTAAAACACAACTGGAACCCTAAGTAAGGCATCTGTAAAATTTGAATGAAATTGGTTGCGTAGTTCTCGAGTTTTAGGGATTCACACAGACAGACAGACAGACAGACACACAGACAGACACACATTCTCATTTTTATATATATAGATAAACTTTATGTATATATCAATACATATTTCAATAATATTTTCCCTCTCTCTTTCTCTATCTTTGTATAAATATGTGTGTGTGAGAAAGAGAGAGAGTGAGACTGTGCGTGCATGTCTGTATGTCTCTATAGATATACATATATTTGGAAAGCGTAAAAAATGAGAAAGAAAGAAAGAAAGAAAGAGAGGGAAAGAGAAAGTGTGAGGGAAAGAGAAAGTGTGAGGGATGTATAATCAAGTGTTCTCTATGTAACATATGTTGTATCTTTGTTGAGATAAAAGGCTGTCACTGCAATGAAAGTATTTTTATGCTTAATTTGTAGGTAAAAACTAGAGATGTCACTTTGATATCTAGTCAGCGAGACATGCGGGTAGCGAGTTGTTATTTTTATTAACAATTATATACAACTTAATGTCGAAAATGTATGTAACGATAGGCGCCCAGTCCCGCTCTCACCTTCTGTGACTTTCAATCTCGTTACATATGTTCTTTCACTATTATTTCTGACAAGCGAATTGTATCTACCGTTCTCGAGTTTCTCATTCGTGTTGTACTTTATTGATAGCATTATTATTATTAGTGTTGTAGTTCTTTTTGTGGTTGTTGTTTTAGTTACTGTGTTGTTCCTAGGTCAGACCTGACCGATCAGAACTGTGATAAAAACATATCCCAGCCATAGCCATCCAGCATTTTTTTCTCTGTATTTTCGTGTAAAATATACAATGTGTGCTTTTATTTTTAAAGACAGTATCGTATGATTTGAGGGAGAATTAGCTGCTGTTTCAGATAGATCGAGCGACCAATAACAGATTGAAATAGAGCAGAGATGAAAACATGAATTCTACAATATGAATGAGATCGTTTCTGAATTTCCTTCATCATTTTTCTCTACACTTGAACACATACACATACACACGCATAAATACACACAAACACATGTGTGCATACGCATGCGTATACACATATTCATACGCAAACATTTTTTTAAAGAGGCCAAACATTGTAAAGAGTATTTTAAAATAATGTAAAAGTTAGTTATAGTTGCACCGAAAACGTTACTAGAATTTATAGAAAAATCTATCTCGATACAACCACAGCAAAAACACATTCAAGAATAGGTACATTCAACATAGCCACTCTCCTAGAATCAAGGAGGCACAAAACACCATCATACTGTCTCTGTACATCTAGGATCCGAAAGAGAAGCACTGACAGCACCATCAAATTCTACTCAATGATATAAACTGCCGTTCTATGCATAAACGGTTCAAAAAGATGTTCACTACGACTTGCTGAAAAATACTATATTGGATTAGTTGCCTATAACTCCTATCCTTTTTATCAACTCGTGTTTTTTAATAGTTTAGTTTGAGAACAAATATCAACGTTCATGGCACTTTTTAACGCCTCAGTAAGCGATAAAGAGGAGGAATGAAATCATTCTCTGATCGGTCACCAGGTTCGAATGTTTGTAAGGAAGTGGACATCGGAGAATAAGACGGTGGATAATGTTAAATCTAGCGTCGAATTACTTTCCTACCTTCACCCATCCCCCACCCACAAACAAACAAATAGAAAAAATCATACTTCCGATTGGTTTTGCATTTACAGCTCCTTCCCTTCCAATTATCACCCACACGACTTTGTGTTGCAGTGCTGGAGGTGATTATCACGACTCGGGGCATGGTGCGATCGTTGTTATTTTTGATGGTGCTAATTACTCGATACAGCGTTTCACTGTTTGTTTGTGGTTTACGTTTGATACAAACGTTTTTCCAATTTTCTTGTTTTATTTATTTCTTATTTCCTTGTTTTTATTTATTTGTTATTTGCTTGTTTAGTTCTTTGAAGTTGAGGTTTATTTCTCTTGTGTGATATGCTGTGTTGTGTAATTGTATTGAGGCTATATCTAGTTTTTTTTTTTATGAGATTGGCTATTTATGATGTGTAATTGAAGTTATATTATTTATGTTGTCGCGTGGAAAAAAGCTGCTTTTTCTTTCGATGTATTTATTCTATAGAAAGTCAATAGGTTGATTGTTGGGAGGTCATTGGTTCATATACGTTTGTAGATACTGTGACTTGTGTGTGTATGTGTATGTGAAAGAGAGAGAGAGAGAATTATACAACTGTGAAGTAGTATTAAGAATATTTTCTTTGATTTGGTGTGCTTAATCCTCATTATTCCGTAAGGAGCATAAGGCCTGTTTCCCCGTTCGCCTGGCGTATATACCCGCCTCCCCACCATCACCAGGATGGGACGTCGGTCCGTCGTAGGATTACTCATTTATACCGGCTGAGTGGATTGCAGCTACGTGAAATGAAATTTTTTGTTAAAAAACCCACAACGTTTCGCCCGGCCCAGGAATCGAAACTACAATCTTACGATCATGAGTCCAACACCCTAACCACTAAGCTATGCGCCTAGTGATTTGGTGTACCCGCCATTTATTCTTGATTTATTATTTTCTCGCAAGAAGCTTATGTTGTTGCTTTTAAATATTTATAATTACGTTCAATTATTCGTTGAACCCTTTTAATGAAGCATAATTTAATTAAGATCACCAACCATTTAAGTTCATGAGAGTTTTAATTACTGCATACATTAATAATCTTAAGAATTCAATTTCATGTTGTGTACAGTATTGCCTCAATAGACTTTTCAGTACATTTGTCGATTTTTGTATCTTACCCAACTTAAAACTGTTTTATGTACATCGCCTACTGGCAGGCCCTAAGCACTCGAAAGATTTTGGTGCACCCATATATATGCAATTCAATATATAAACAGTAATAAACCCACGGGCAGACGGTGTAGTGGTTAAGAGTGCAGGCTACTAACTCCAAGATTCCGAGTTCGATTCCAGGCAGTGACCTGAATGATAATAATAATAATAATAATAACAACATCGAAAATTACCTTAGGAATGAGAATCCAGGTTCGAAATTTCCCCCAAGACACCTGATGAAAGCTGGAGGGTATATCAGCCGAAACGTTGTTAACAATAAACAAGATGAGGACAAATATCCGTCATAATAAACCATTCTATGACAAAAGCGTGCATTAGTACCATTCCGATATTCTTTTCTACTCTCAGCACAAGGCCCGAAATCTTTGGGGATGAGGCCAGTCGATTAGATTGGCCCCTGTACGCAACTGGTACTTAATTTATCAACCCCGAAAGGATGAAAGGCAAAGTCGACCTCGGCGGAATTTGAACTCAGACGAAATGCCGCTAAGCATTTCGCCCGGCGTGCTAAGTTTCTGCCAGCTCGTCGCCTTTGTTCTTTTCAATTCTGGGCACAAGGCCTGAAATTTTGGGGAAGGGATTAAGTTGATTACATTGACCCCAGTGTATAACTGGTACTTTTTTAATCGACCCCGAAAGGATGAGAGGCAAAGTCGACCTCAGCGGAATTTGAACTCAGAACGTAAAGACGGACGAAATACCGCTAAGCATTTCGCCCGGCGTGCTAACGTTTCTACCAGCTCGCCGCCTTAATACCATTCCAATATTATCGAACTGAATGTGACCCTACAACTAGGTCAAAATCTCAATCATTCAGTTGCTGAATCTATGAGTTTCTCCACAGGGGATTATTTTTCATTATTTTACCAGCAAGGCTAGAAATAATTGCTAGCACTGGATTAATTAATTTGTGTATTATAACAGAGTATTCGGTAATTCTCCCATGATCACTAATTGACAAATCTGAAACCACAGAGCAATTTATTCTGTATATTAATTGATATGTAAAATAAATTGAGTGTGTGTGTATATATACATACATACAATCATATATATATACATATATATATATATATA
>NC_068986.1:29556571-29557386 GCF_001194135.2 Octopus bimaculoides | reverse complement strand
GAAAACGAACACACGTGTTGCCTCTCTGCAAATGTCAGAAGTTATGGAGATTAAATACGCTTTACACCGCTTAATCAGCCAAAGGAGTAAATATAAACAACTGAATACTTGTCAGTGATTGGTTGAAATTATCGAAATAACACAATTTTTTACATGAAATAAATTCGAATACAAAAATATTTTTCTCTTCTATAACACAAAATAGATAAGTATACGAAGTTTGAAAGTCTTTCGGTACCAAAAACACTACGTAAAACATTAATGAAAACTGTGGCCCCCGTTTTAAAATAGATCCAAGGATTGTTCCAATACATTTGTAGGCTAGTGAGATTGGTGTAGTAGTAGTAGTTACCCATCCTGGGTCTTGCCTGTCTATAGGAGGGCCTGCAAATGAGAGTAGCACAGCACCTCAAACCTTTGCTAACCAATGTCTTTTAAAAAGTGCTTGTATCTCTAATTAACAACTCTAAGTTACTTGATAATATATTAAGGGTACTGACTAATATATAGGTCTACGCAAGAACGAGAGAGTGAGAGAGGGGGGGAGAGAAAAAAAGAAAAGAAGAAGCGTATGTGTGGTTCCCACTGCAAAGGAGTTGAATATGAATGAATTGGAGGGAGTCATGATACTTCGCTTGTGGAACCATGTTCTCTCGAAGAAGGGGGCGGAGTTTATTTCCACGCCAAATCATTTTAGAGCAAAGCTCAAAATTATTTTATGTTAATTAAAAACGCGTGATTTACGTCAGTGTAAAGGAAATATATACGTGTCTGTCTGTCTGTCTGTCTGTCTGTCTGTCTGTCTGTCTGTCTGT
>NC_068986.1:29556071-29556561 GCF_001194135.2 Octopus bimaculoides | reverse complement strand
CACACACACACACACACACACACACACATATATATATATATATATTATCCAAATAATAAGAAGACTAAGAAATCCTTTATAACACATCTTTAATGATTTGTTACGATTGTTTTTGTACTAACTCTGCTTGCAACACCAGTCTATGCAAAAATTTGAAGTGAGAATTTACATAATGTTTGCGGTTTTAGACATTAGGGTGACACTCGATGAGACTTGCATCAAAGGCGCGCTCTTACATTGTTATATACATACATACATACATATACATGTATATGCAGGAGTGGCTGTGACTGTGTGGTAAGTAGCTTGCTTACGAACCACATGGTTCCAGGATCAGTCTCACTGCGTGGTACCTTGGGCAAGTGTCTTCTACTATAGCCTCGGGCCGACCAAAGCCTTGTGAGTGGATTTGGTTGACGGAAACTGAAAGAAGCCCATCGTATATATGTATATATATATGTATATATATATATATGTATATATATATATA
>NC_068986.1:29554475-29555491 GCF_001194135.2 Octopus bimaculoides | reverse complement strand
TATATATATATATATATATATATATATATGCATGCATATATGGCATATATGGGTACAGGATGTCACCAACTATAAACAACATGAAATACGAGCTAACAAAGTGAGTTAAATACGCAAACGAGAGAAAAAAATTGAAAACAGAACAAGTAACACAAAGAACGACCCTTCATCAGTTATCGGCTGTCTATCTACTTCTCATTTAGAGCATTCAACGACAATATGAGTCTTGGAAGACAGTTGGTCCCATAACTTCCAAAATGAATTTTGGATTTTATGGAGGATCAAAGTTGGGAACAAAAATAGGACAGTGGAGACAAAGAAGGAAACCGAGCGAAAACGAACATAGAGGGTCTTTAGAGCAGAACGAGAGGAAAATAGTGAATGCTGGGAGAAATATTTTCTTTGAAAAGAGAAAAGGTAGGAGAAAAGATATGTATGTATGTATATATACACATCAGGCTGAGTAAAGAGTAAGCAACGTTTTGAAACACGAAATTCATCACAATATATTACAACCATGCTGTAATTTTATTCATCAAAGTAAGTACCATAACAATCAAAATATTTTTGCCAACGAGTTACACGTTTGTTTATTCAGGTAACATAAAAATGTGGAGTTTTGGGGCTGATGAACTCTTTGAACGCACTTTCAGCCTCGGTTTGATTTTTGAATTCCTACTCTCGCAGGAAACCATCACAGTGCTTGAAGGAGAAAGGTCTGAGGAATAAGCTGGGTGGAGAGGAACTTCGTAGCCAAGTTCCCTCAATTTCTGAAGCGTCATTAGTGAAACGTGTGGTGGAGCATTGTCATGAAAAATGATTGGCCCTCTTCTGTTGACCATTCTGGGATAGAGGGGTAGCAGTTTTTCGTTCATTTTGGCAATTTCATGGCAATATGTTTCTGTAGTAATGGTTTTTCCGGGTTTTAAGAAATCATAGTGGATGAGTCCAGCAGTATACCTCCAAATAGTCACCATAACCTTGTTTTTGAAAAGTTCGGGTTAAGGGAATATTTT
>NC_068986.1:29552263-29554065 GCF_001194135.2 Octopus bimaculoides | reverse complement strand
CAGATGGGCATCCACTACGCTCACAATCTTCAAGGCTCAGGCCTCCACTGCGAAATTGTTCAAACCATTTTCGAGCTGACCACTCACTAGTCATTTCCTCACCAACGTTTCGTTGATAACACGGGCAGTTTCATCTGCTTTACGTCCTTTTTTGAAGTTGAATAGCAAAATTGCTCGAATATCGCGCTTTGACAGTTCCATTCCAAATGATTGTAACAACGGTGAGAAAAATATCAATGTTAATTTATTGATGCATTTGAGCAAGACTGTCTGCATCATCAGACAATTACAAAAAAAAAAAAAGATATTGAAACGGAATTTAAAACCTTGCAAAAATCCAGTACAAATTCTTCATGATTCAAAATGTTGCTTACTTTTACTCAACATGATATATACTTCTATGCGCTATGCTTGAATAATTATGGAGATCTAGCTTTGGTTGCCTTGTTAACCTCAAATGAAGAATATTTACCCACCGATACAGTGTTGAACACACATTCTCACTGTTAGATATATTAGCGCATATAAGTGTGTATGGCATGTATGGTGTGTGCATGTATGTGTGTGTGTGTATTTGTGTGTGTTTGTGTCCGTTGATCCTCTGTAGTGCCATTAAGTACAATCCGAGAAAATGTGAGTTTTGCGTCAGCGAGGTGAATTCTGCAGAAAAGACTATTTCACACTCACAATGACTCATATGTATACGCACGCACGCACACACACACACACACACACACACACACACACACACACACACACACACACACACACACACACACACACATCCCATTCTTTTGTCTCTCGCTTCGATCTCCTGTCGATTTCGTCAAAGTGTATTCCAGTACTTCGATTAACTGGAATACATGTGGAATACACATAGTGCAAATGAAGCGTAGGTGAAAATGGCTGAGCATTCCATATACGAGTACAATCAGCGTAATTCTCAAGTAACATTAGCATCAGTGACTATGAGAAGGCTAGTCCCATAGATAGGCTTCCACACAGTTTCCATCTACCCAGTTTCACTCACAGATTTTGGAATGAACTCCAGGCTTATAGTAAAAGAAACTGTCTCAAGAAACCACATTTTAGGATGGAACTCGAAACATCGTGATTGCCAACCAGAGTTTTTATCCATTTCCCAGCCCTGCGCCAATGTTTTTCACTTTCTCCCGCCTCCATAATTACTTCTATTCTCACATTCATATATAGCCACACACACATACCATAGCCACTCGCACAAGCACACCTACACATCACATACACCATATACATCACACACGCACACATAAGTATACTCTCTCACACATGCATAAATTAATATATACGCATTTACAAATAAAAAGGACGTACACATTCAAACACACTACACACGCACACATAAGTATACTCTCTCACACGTGCATAAATTAATATATACGCATTTACAAATAAAAAGGACGTACACATTCAAACACACTACACACACACACACACACACACACTCACACACACACACACACACACACGTCTAGTGATACACACAAACATACTCAAATATACACACAATCAAACAGATTCGTGAATTTTATGTGCGTCGATATGGGTGTGTCAGTATACTCATGCGCGGGGGCACATAAATCATACACACATATGCATTCATGCATATATATAAATATATATGCGTGTGTGTGTGTATATACATATACACACACACACACACACACACACACATATATATATATATATATATATATAAACACACACACACGCACACACATATGTACATGTATGAGTAGTGTCGTGTATGTGTGTGCGGGTAG
>NC_068986.1:29549814-29552253 GCF_001194135.2 Octopus bimaculoides | reverse complement strand
ATATATATATATATATATATATATATATATATATATATATATATATATATATATGTGTAGCTTTATGCATGCGTATGTGACATATAACGCATTAACTTGCAGGTGTAGGTATAAACGTACTAGAAAGTGTACATAAACAGACAGATATGTGAAATAAGGGTGAAAGTTAATAGAAAAAAATAGAAGAAGAAAAATGAAAATGTATTATCTGGAGAGTTATAAGATTTCCTAGGTGAGTAGTGCTCTGGAAAGGTTATGTAATGAGGAGAATGGTTCAATGAGGGATAAAAATTGTCATCTTCTTATCTTGAATTCTTATCATTAAACCTTACAATAGTTGGTTGATGAGGGCAAGATCACGAAACGTACAACTGTCTACGGTAAGTAAAAGATAATCCGTATTTGGACGTCAATAAGTTTAATAACTATTTTCCTTGTTCGTTGCTGTTGCTGATTGTATATAGTTTGTTGTTGTTGATCGGAGATAGGAGCTGGCTCCGAGGTTGAATAAGTGATTCTAACATCTATCAAACAGGAGAGAGATAACATTTGTTTCTCCAAGAAAAATAAGAATACTTTCACTTTTACTTGTCTCAGTCATTGGACTGCGGCCTTGGTGGGGAACCCCATTATAGGGTTTAGTTGAACAAATCGAACCTAATACATCTTTTCTTCTCTTTCTTTCTTTTTTTTTTTTATTAAGAATCTGTCATTTATTCTATCGGTCTTTTATGCCGATCGGCTAAAATACTGGAACGCAAACAAACCAACGCCGGCTGTCAAATGGTAGTGGTGCTGGAACAAACACAAATACAAAGATACGCACACATACATACACACATACATACATACATACATGCATACATACATACATACATACATACATGCATACACACATACATACATACATACATACATACCTGCATACACACATACATACATACATACATACATACATACATGCATACATACATGCATACACACATACATACATACATACATACATACATACATACATACATACAGGATTAGAAATCAGAACGTAAACGGTTGTAATCAAATACCACAAGGCATCTTTTCTGTGGCTCTGACGAGCCTGTTAATCTGCCTCTCAGTAATGGTTACTCCTCATTACTCTGTAGGGAGCATAAAGCCGGTTTCCCAGTTTCTTTGGCATATACAAGGTGTCCCAATAGTCACTGATGGGTTTCAATCTTTCATAACTTCCTTAACTACAAATAAATGCACGAAATTTTGATACAATATAAAAGACAATGGAAATTGATATGTACAAGTCAAATTTTGCAACACCACTACATCACATATGAAAAATGACTTGGCTTAAATGGAATCCATTTTCGGCTTCGCACGCCCTTGCTCTTTCAAAAACTTGTACCATAACACCCTGAAGAGTTTCAGACCCCATTTCTCAAATTTCTCTGTTGACGCTCTCCTTCAGTTGCAGCAGAGAATCCGGTTTGTTGACGTAAACCTTCACTTTCAGGTATCCCCACAAGAAAAAATCCAGGATAGTCAAGTCTGGGGAACGTGAAGGCCAGCTGACATTGTTGTAGCGGGAGATTATTCTCTCTGTAAAGCTCTGCCGTAGCAACTGCATTGTTTCTCTTTGCTATATGAGCAGTTGCCCCTTCTTACTGAAACCATGTGTGAGGTCTACTTTAAACGGCCGGGAGCAAAAAGGTCTCAGTCATGTATACCTGAGAAGGAGGGTATCCATGAGTAGTATTGGTGGTGGTGGTGATGATGGTAATAGTGGAAGAGTTGGTAGTGATAATGTCTGGGTGTGTCTATGTGAGTCTTTCTTTGTGCTTGTGATTACCGCCCCATCCCATCGCTTCGCAACCGGTGTTGGTTTGATTACGTTAAAAAATACTGGAGTCGATTTGTTCGACTTTCGAAGCGGTGCCCCAGCATGGCAGTATTCTAGTAACCGAAACAAGCGAGTTTTAAAAGGTAAAAAAAAAGTCCTAACTAAATACTACAAGCATTTTGTCCGATGACCTAATAACTCTGCTAAATCTATTGTTCTTATTTCAACAAATGCTTATTACCATTATTAATTGAACTATTCTTTTATTATTGCTTATATTTCGGGACGGTCACTTTATTTGTTGCAAAAATATACACACGCACTATATATTCGTTCTTCACTTCAGCTTTATCAATGTTCCTAATTTTTTCCTCACACGTCCTGTGACCTCTTCAGCGACTCCTCCATCCCACGTGTCTCACCCTCGCCCTGAAGCTACTGCTCCTACTACTACTACTACCACTACTACTACTACTACTACTACTACTACTACTACTACTACTACTACTACCACCACCACCACCACCACCGCGTTTACAAAGACGGCGACAACGATCATGACCACCTCCACCACCACCACAACTCCCACGACTACCACAACCACCACC
>NC_068986.1:29546451-29547147 GCF_001194135.2 Octopus bimaculoides | reverse complement strand
GGGATACTGGTAGAATGTGTCATATAAAATATATTTTTCTCTTACCCTTGTTAAGAAAACTTTCTATATTGCAAGTTATTTCATGTTAAAAGTTGTCGTATTTCTGTAATTTCAACCAATCACTGACGTCTATTCAGCTGAATACAGTTACTGCTGTTCTTTGTCAACAATAATTTGTGCCGGTGTCAAAATCGTTAGTCCCTGGTAATTATGACATATTTCATCCGCTTTTTTGGTTTGTTTTCTTTTGAAATAAGCAATTTCAACGATTAAATTACACACACAATGAAGAAATGAAAAAATAAGCAAAAAAAAAAAAAAAAAAAAAAAAAAAAAAAAAAAAAAAATGAACAAATAAGCAATTTCAACGATTAAATTATACACACGTGTTTACGCACAGTCTACCTCATAGGAAATGTCATAATTATCAGGGACTAACCATATATACACCGCCACAGCAGTAACTGTATTCAGTTGAATAGACGTCAGTGATTGGTTGAAATTACCGAAATACGACAATTTTTATCTGTTCTATAAGACAAAATATACAAGTATACGAAGTATATATATATGTATATGTATATGTATGTACACACACAGACACACACACATGTATGTATGTACAAACACAGACACAAAGACACGCATATCTATCTATCTATCCATCTATATATACATACATATACATACATACAT
>NC_068986.1:29546054-29546351 GCF_001194135.2 Octopus bimaculoides | reverse complement strand
ATAGATAGATAGATAGATAGATAGATACATACATACATACATACATAGACCGACAGGCAGGCAGACAGATAGGCAGGCAGGCAGACGAAGGATAGATAAATGCACAGACTGACAGACAGACAGGCAGACGGGCAGACAGGTAGATAGATAGATAGATAGATACAGACAGACAGACAGACTGATAGATAGATAGATAGACAGATAGATAAATAGATAGATAGATAGATAGATTTCTTTTATTAGCCACACAGGGCTCAACAAAGATGGGACAAATACAATGAAGAGCTTTTCTTTTTG
>NC_068986.1:29544540-29545912 GCF_001194135.2 Octopus bimaculoides | reverse complement strand
AAGGGATCGTAGGAAGGAAAAAGGGGGGAGTTCGATCAAAAGGGATCGAGAAAACAAAGGGGGATCAATAGGGATCGTGTATCACAGTAATGTTCTCGTGTAAAAAGAGGGGAGGACAGTTTAGGTTTAGCCGTGGAAAGAAAGGCCCACGGAAAAGACCACGGTAACCTTGGTCAATGTTGTCATTGTTATTGAAGGAACTATAACAGTAAGTGACTCTCTTTTGCCTTTTTGTTTTTTTTTTTCTGGATTTTTTTTTTACTCCTTTATAGTGTTATGCTCAAGGTGGCTCCGTCATCATATGGGAACACTATGTGACCGACAACAAAGTCCTGGAAAGAGCAAACAGTCAAAGTATCGAATCGCTGATCACGAAACATCGTCTTCGATGGTCAGGATATGTAGCACGAATGGAAGAGTCAAGATTTAAACCGCAAGCATTTTATTTTCTTCAGTGATAGCTCTGACCGGTTGACCACTTTTCTGTGCATTGTAGATGGACCAAGTTTAATAAAATTTGTCACGTATTCTGTAAACTGTTAGTCTTGACTGAGCTGGTCTTTGAAATTCTTCTGTCCCCTTTCTGTCTAACCATTTCTGCATTCTCCGTTTTCCAATACCACTTGATGATCCACTTCCGTTCATTGTTGCTAAAATTTACAGCCATATGATAAATATCTGAAGTTTGAAATTATTATTTTATGAAAGAAAGTAATTAGTTAAAATGATCATAGATTCAAAGAATTCTTATTATAAAAAAAGAAATAGAGAAATGGAAAGAACTCTTCGCTCATATTTAGCAACTGTATATCTACTTTTGCCCACCCCTACATAAACTACGTTATACGTGTACCACGTTTTAGTTTCATTTTCTTCCAGATCAACTGTACAGCTGTTTATATTTTCGCCAAGAGAATTGCCAGGTAAGATGCAAATCTTGTATTTTTGGCTGTGATGTTTTGTGTTACCGCTATCATCCATATTAGGAATGAAAATCGAAGTAAATTATAAAAAAAAAGGAGAAGTGAGAAAATTCTTTCCACCAGGGGGATATGGAAACGGTCCAGTTTCACTTGTTAGTTAATGCCAATCCATTTTGCCTCAGAGCTCTAATAACTGCAGGTGAAGCACAAATCGCCTTCTTTAAAAGGATGTTGCCGTTATGCCCCAGGAATACATTTGTGATGAATAGTTGAAATACTGATGATGATGATGTTCAGATCATCATCAAACGTAATCGTGCAAACATTATATTTGTGAGATATTGCATGTTATATACGTTATATTATGTTATGTTATGTAATATATGTGTGTACGTATGTATGTTTGTATGTACGTATGCATGTATATATATATATATATATATATATAT
>NC_068986.1:29543766-29544386 GCF_001194135.2 Octopus bimaculoides | reverse complement strand
TCATAAGTTCCCTGTTAACACACCAGCCTAACAATATTACTTAATGAAGAACTCCAAGTAATCTTTTGGTAGGGTCCCAAGTTATGGTTCATCACAGTTCTATATTGTAAATCCGTGGATGAGCTTCAGATAAACTGATTTTTATAGAGTGATATATACTGGTTATATATACATTCGCGTTCGCCACCACAACCTCGTTTAGGCTTAGCAGCCCTTCCTGTTTGTTTTCACTGTCCTGTTTTTGTCACCATCCTGACCCTCCGCAAGATCGCAAATTTTAGGTAATTTGCTTTGCGGGAGCAACTGTTTTATCGACGGTGTACCTTGTCGTAAATTGCTCGAAATACGGATTAGAAAAACAGCCAACAACTGATGCAGGGTCATTCTTTGTGTTGCTTGTCTTGTTTTCCATTTGTTTCTTTCGTTGCTTGCAAAACAAGTCCTTATTCCATGTCTTCGTACTTCGTATTATTTGTTGTTTATGTTTTGTGACGTCCTGTGCCCACATATGCATATGTATATACGTAAACATGTAAGTATGTACGTATACGTATGTATATATGCATATATACATACATATCTCTCTCTCTCTCTCTCTCTCTCTCTCTCTCTCTCTCTCT
>NC_068986.1:29541157-29542227 GCF_001194135.2 Octopus bimaculoides | reverse complement strand
ATATATAGATGCATGCATACATACATACATACGTGCATACGTACATAGATACATACATACACACATACATACATACATATTTATGAATAAATGTGTGTGCACATATATATTCGTATATGTTGTATATCTATGTATATATGTATATATGTATATACATATACATATATATGTATATATGCAAGCATATTAAAAGACGCATGTATGTATATGTATATATGTATATATATGTATGTATATAAATATAAATTCATAGATACGTTTGCTCACATACGTATATGCATACATATATACATATGTATATACATATGTATACATACATATGTATACATACATAAATATGCTCACATACGTATATACTTACGTATATACATTCATTTTTATATATACATACATATTTATATATACACACATATATATATTTACATATGCACACACACATATATATATATATATACACACACACACATACACATATATAAACATATGTATACAACGAGAAGCCGTTCACCTCTAACCTTTAATGCAATGTTTTTTCTTCTCTCCCCACCCATCCCCCATCTTACCCACACACCTCTCCAGCTCTGTCGATTCTTGCAGGAAAAAAAAAGTGCATGGCGCCCTCCCACGTCATGGCATTTTATCAATTTCCCTCCAGAGTGTTGTAATTTCACACATATCAAACTCTTCTGTGAACAGAACACAGATGAACGGATGAGAGAGCGCGAGAGAGTGGTAGATAGATAGATAGATTGATAAATAGATAAATAGATAGATAGATAGATAGATAGAGAGAGAGAGTGCTTTACGTTCATTATAATACAAGGTCCGTGTGTTTATATGCACATCAGTAATCATTAGGCCGTGTAGGAAATGTCATGGCGTACGATAATCACCAACCGAGTTTCAAATCACATTGTAATACAAACAAGTCTTAATGAAAGAGAAGAATAAGGAAAAAGATATGTTAGGGATATAAGGGAAGAGTTATTATACATACATGCATATATATCTATATGGAAGAATGTACGAAAAAAAAACAACAACAGACGAGGACAGATGGTATATGTATA
>NC_068986.1:29536778-29541147 GCF_001194135.2 Octopus bimaculoides | reverse complement strand
TATATGAAGAAGTTTTCTATAGAAGTTTACATAATACAAGCGTGCATACGTAAATACAGTACGTAGATTCAATGGTACATATACACACATACACCACAGATATTTATACATATATACATATGTAAGTATGTATGTATGTATGTATGTATGTATGTATGTATGTATGTATCTATCTATCTATCTATCTATCTATCTATCTATCTATCTATCTATCTATCTATCTATCTCGCGCTCTTGTTTTTTTCCTTCTCGGCATCATTTTTCTTCAACCTCAAACTTTGTCAGATGTAACGTAGAACATTTTCTTTTTGTAACTAGATATTCTTTTTTTCTTCATTTTATTTATTTATTTCTGTTTCAGTTGTCACATCGTGATGACCTTTTACATTATTGTGTAAGCGTAATATGGCGGAAGTATATAGGTGATTTGTAACAAAATCCTTGTCGTCTGCCACAAAATAGCTATCGACATACATGCACACCGTACATTGTAGTAGCTATTGTTGAATGTCTGTCGCTAGTGTTGCCGTTTTGTTTGTTGTTTAATCTGAAGTCAGCACTGATCATGCAGGAAACCAGTGATCGTTGACATGCATTTTTTGACCATCTCGTCTTCGTTTTTCGTTTTCTTGTTTTTGCAGAAACTGTAAAATGCAATGTATATGCAATACTGTGACAGTATGCTGAAATACAATATGAAACCATACATGTATTATACATAAACTGTTATACGTGTCGCGTTTGTTAATTTTATTTTCTTTCAGATCAACCGTATAGTTGTTTATATTTTGGGATCTCTTCAGTTTCGCTTACAGATTTTTTAATTATTTTTTTTTAACTAAGCAGTTTGAAACTTCGTATACTGGTGTAATTTCTCACGCTGAACACGGTTTACTTCCAACATTTTTTTTTACAATATTTCGTATTTTAGAAGTTATTTCGTATTAAAGTTGTCGTATTTGGGTAATTTCAACCAATCATCAACGTGTATTCAGATGAAAAATACACGTCGTTGATTGGTTAAAATTACCCAAATACGACAAACACGAAATAAGTTCTAAAATACGAAATTTTATTAAAAAATGTTGAAAGTAAACCGTGTTCAGCGCGAGAAATTACACCAGTATATAAGGTTTCAAACTGTTTTGTTAAAAAAAAAAAAATAATCTGTGAGCGAAACTGAAGAAATCTATATTTTGATTAAGACAATTGTCATGCAGCGTGTAAAAATCGTATTTTAGTTATGGCTTTTTGTGTCACCGCTATCGGCTACCAGAGTGACACGCCGTCACTATATTTTTGTTGTCATCCACTCACTAATCTCATACTTTAAAAAATTTTCTACTGTAACGGTTTATTTACTATGGGCTGCATTATCAAATGTCTCCTCTTTGAAGACGATAGGATGAAGTTTGAGTGAGATTTGGCTGCTATTTCTAGAGGTCATCCTATCACGTAGAAACTCCCTTCTTGATGCCTTATTGTTTAACTACAGTCCAGCCTTGATCGAGCAAAGTTTGCTTAAAGACAAAGATATGTTCAATCCATCTTTTAGGGAATATCATCTAGAACTATGTTATCCGATGACCCCTCATCACTAGTTCAGCGCCCTAACCATTAAGCCGGTTCAGGAGGCGAGATGCATCTTTGAGTAAGGCACTCTGTTTCATCCTTTTGGGGTGGGGGTAGGTGGGGGTCGATAAGATAAAGTCCCATTTGTAAACTGGGGTCGATGTAATCAACTTACTCCCTCACCCGAAATTGCTGGCTTTGGGCCAAAATTTGAAACCATTATTACCGAAGTTTCGAATTGAACGGATGTGTTCGAACCAATCCTGTATAAGAATTAAAATTATAATGTTTGGATTTCATGGGAGATAGTGTGTTTGGGTATTTTATCGATAGAAGAATTTCGAATAGCTTCCGTCTCCACTCGATTTTACTTCGGTGTAGAGAAATTAAGTTTTCTTTGGACATCATATTTTATGTTTTGTTGCATTTCGCTTGCTCATATTTTAATATGGTTTCATGTATCGGAGCTGGAGGTGATTGCCACAGTTTGGTATCACTAGCGTAAACAAATACATCTTCTTCCAGACCAGGAAAAAAAAAAAAGAGTATCTAAAAAAAATATATATATTAGTACAGATTTATAAAAGGAGAAAACAGAAAATAATGCGAAAACTGACAGCAACAAACAAACAGACGTACACACAGAAAAAAAAAAAAAAAAAGAAATGGATTTGTAGCAGATGCAGAGAAAAGGCAAACAGCAATGATAGTCACACATAGAAATTTTGCAAAACAAAAATATTTATTTTTAACGTGTTTTAAATGGAAACACCAGTCTCTTCCGTTACAAACGCGACTTATATTCGACGAATGTCGGACAAAGAAAAAGAACGTGACAAATACAACATAAAACAAACACGTTTTAACCGAAGCTATCACACAAACTCAAGACAGAAAGAAATGTGTATTTCTGTCGCCGTAGTCTAATCCCACAATATATCAAAGAAAGGCGAGAATTACTGAGAAAGGTATCGAGACGATGCCGAACTTTGTCGATTTGTAACACTGTTGTGATACCATACAAGCAGGTGGTGAGCACTAATGTGATATATAGCGATATGGTTGGGTCACTAAATAAATGGGAATAATAATGATAATGATAATAATAAAATATATATAACACAGAAAATTGCACTACTGGGCACTGCACACATCCTACGCAAGACACTTTCAATACAGTAACCATAAGAGCATCACAGCAAACCACAGCACATACCCAAGGCACACAGAGCTGCGCTCGGTAGTGAAGTGAAAGCACGTTATAAAAATAAAACTACTGAACAACAACAACAACAACAACAACAACAACAACAACAACAACAATAATAATAATAATAATAATAATAATAATAATAATAATAATAATAATAATAATAATATAGACAAATGGCGGAAGGAGATTGAAATAGAATTCCCAGTAGAGCTCCACACAAAGTCTTTCTCTTGGGAGCAGCGAGAATTATCAGGAAGGTTCTAAGTACTTGAAAGACTGCTGAAAACTTGTGGATACCTAAGGTTACAGGTAGTAACCCGCTCTCTGCATAATTCCTACCAGGAATAAGACTGAATCTTAGCCAAACCAAAATAATAATAATGCTAATCCTTTCTACTATAGGCACAAGGCCTGAAATTTTGGGGGCAAGGAAAAGTCGATTACACCGTCTCTGTTTGACAGGTACTTATTTTATCGACCTCGGAAGGAGGAAAGGCAAAGTCAACCACGGCGGAATTTGAACTCATTACGTAAAGGCGGACGAAATGCCACTAAGCATTTTGTCCGGTATGCTAATGATTCTGCCAACTCACCGCCTTGCCACAGTGGAGTATGATGAAAAGGACATTTCAAAGATATGCTACATGAAATTTAGGAGTTTCCATAAAATTGGATAAGGAATAAATAAAGAAGAACAGATAGGACGCGAACAGTATACAAATACAAGAATATATTGATAATAAACCTCATGATGCAGGTGGCTCCAACTAGGGATAATCGGGAAATCCACAATCCACAATGACTCTGACTTCCAAGGGTAAGTATTCTCTTCCAACTGTCTGTTCTTTGATCAGCAATCGCATACTCAGCTTAGTCCCTCCAACGTTGGTGAGTTAGAAAGTAATGCTATTTCTATATGCATTTCTCTTCGACTCACTCATATATACAAAAGTTAATCAAAAAGTAGGGCAAATCAAATTTGCATTACTTTTTTACTCACCTAGTACAAAACCGTTTTCGTAACTTTCCACCACCGTTTGACAATTTAACAGGAGGACAACGTTTCCTTGTTTAGACTCTTTTTTTTTCCAAGGGGTATTTGAAAATATCGATTACGGATTGTCTGTATAGGAAAGTGTCCGTCTTCAATCACTTCAGCCTCGTCCATCTCACAACTTTTTTTGTCATCGCTAATAGGCAGAGGAAAACTGACTGCGCTACCTTGTCTATCTATCTATCTTATTCACCGTCTTTAACAGGCCGGCCAGATTTCTATCGACGTCTAGAGGTTTTCTTGGGAACGTCTCGACCTTTACTTCTAGTGGGGGATTGGAACGCTACCCTGGACACGCATCTAGATTACGCAGGCAGCGATAGCAATAGAAAGGGCTGCAAAAGCCTCAAATACCTGCTCAGACGTTTCCAACTGTCTGACAGGTACCGACTGGACCACCCGAATGTGCCAATGTGGACATGAAGTAACCGCATCGGGTCGTCCAGATCGTACTTAGATAGGGTATTCTGTAGGACAGTGGATAAGGATAGAGTAGGTTGTCCACAATTCCACATAGTCAGCTACACAGA
>NC_068986.1:29532536-29533127 GCF_001194135.2 Octopus bimaculoides | reverse complement strand
CACCACCACCACCACCATACACAGCAATAACAACATTAAGATCAACAATAATAGCTAAGAGCTAGATGGAATCGACCGATTGAAATGTATTTGTCTAATGATACAATGCAGTGCCGGAGACATGGTACAAATTCTCGGCTCGTTATCTATCGGTCTGATAATCCGCTCTCTCTGATAATCCGATGCAAGACACACGTATACGCAATTGTTCTGCAATGCTTTAACTACACACATATATCCTAGTCCTTATCTAAGACCAATGCTCTTTGTATTATACGAGATAAGTCTGCGACTAACAAGCTAAATAAACACTTGCCTCAAACGACATCGAGCTGCCCCTTTTCTTACTACTACTACTACTACTACTACTACTACTACCACCACCACCATCACTACTACTACTACTACTACTACTACTACTACTACTACCATCACTACTACTACTACTACCACCACCATCACTACTACTACTACTACTACCACCACCACCATCACTACTACTACTACTACTACTACTACTACTATTACTACTACCACCACCACCATCACTACTACTACTACTACTACTACTACTACTACTACTACTACTAC
>NC_068986.1:29529271-29531667 GCF_001194135.2 Octopus bimaculoides | reverse complement strand
TTATTGTACTCTATTGCGTTTTTGTTCCATTTTTATATTTATATATACATATAGCGGCGTATGTACACCTTTGTGCTCACCTTATAGTAGGTATGTATCTAAATTTTGTACGACTCTTACTCTATCTTTTATTCTCTCTTACTTTCTTCATTTTTTCTCTTTCTCGCACCCCTCTCTTTCACATTTCTTGGCCCTCTCTTTCTTTGGCTCCCACTATTTCACACTCGTTTATCATCCCTGTACCTTTCCCTTTGCCTCTGATTTTTTTCTAATCCTTCAATCCCGCTGTCCTCTACCCATCTCTCCTTCTTCCATGTGACCGGTGTCCGGCCAGCCATGATCTTTCTTTCTTGACTTGACTGCCGACCGTCAACACCTCTTGTGTCCATCGTCTATGTTTCCCTTCATACACGCCAGCTCAATTTGATTAGTTCTCAGTCAAAAGACACCCGTTATTATTTTCTTGTTGTTTGTATTCGTAAATGTGTAGCATGTTCTCCATTTTTCGTCTTTTTGTGTAGCATGTGCTCCGTTTTTTTGTCTTTGTTGCCGTACACATTCGCTAGCTTTCTTACAGGGACGTCTAATGCTCTTAATAAGAACAGTTTATATTATTATAGTATCACACCAATGTATTGATGGACCAGTATTCTCCGTCGATTTCGACGATGAATAATCAGTTGATCAATCAACTGATTCGTTAAATGACTCGTTAAATGAATATATAAGTGGCCGAGTATTCCATGGATACATAATCTTTTATGTAATCTACAATCTGAATTGGGGTTCGAAATCATGTAAGAGAGCTGGACATTTGAATTGGTAGCACAATCTATCCGATTCGCTGGCATACATTTTCTGCATGTTTGATTTTATTTACGAAGCATGGGTCGACCCAAAGTTATGGTAAAGACATTTATCCAAGATGCCACGCTGTGGGAACGAACTCGAGATCTCATAGTTGTGAAACGAACTTCTTAACTACTCTACCACGCGAATATATTAATATTGATTTCAATTACATTCGTATAGACATCCACTCTTTCCCCACCCCTATATATACACACAAAGACACACACACAGACATATACACAAACACATACATACACAAACACACGCACACATATACACACACGTATAACTTTACATACATTAAAAAATATAAGGAAAAGACCCTTATGTATCACTTCTATCTCATTCGAATTCAATTTTTCTATCAATACATACATACATACATACATACATACGTATATACATACATGCGTACATACATATATACGCACATACGTACATATGTACATACATACACATACAGACACTCAAATACATACATACATACATAGATACATGCATACATACGTACATACATACGTACATACATATATGCGTACATACGCACATATGTACATACATACACATACAGACTCTCAAATACATGCATACATACATGCATACATACGTACGTACATACATACATACGTACATACGTATATGCGTACATACGTACATATGTAAATACATACACATATAAACACTCAAATACATGCATGCATACATGCATACGTACAATCATACATACATGCGTGCACACATACATACGTATACGTACCTACATACATGCGTACACATACGCAATATATATATATATTTACGCAGGTATACATATATACAAATACATGCATACATACATACATATATACATACATACATGCAAATATATATGTGTGTGTGTGTATCTGAGTGTTTGTGTATGTATGTATGTATTTGCACGTATATGTGTATATATCCACTAATCCCGTAAAATGCGAAGATCTTTCTGTTCCATACAGCTTATCAACAACACTGTTTTAATTGAACTTCAAAATAAATACCTTCCTACTCAGATATTGTAATTCTATCTTCAACGCAATAAATAAAAAAAGATAAAAGAAATCTGTAAAAATACGAAAAAAAAAAGAAGGAAAACAAACAAAGAAAATAAACGTAATAGAATCTTTATCCTACCAAATATGGATACTAATCTCCGCAGAAAACAATATTGAAAATAACAATAAAAATAGAGAAAAATACGGCAACAAAAAGTACAACTGAATTAAAAATGTCGGTAATAACTAATGAATGTATTTGCATTGTAAAAATTCTTCTCGTATTTTTCTTTTTCTTTTCATATCCATAGTTGCATACATAAATCTTTCACAATCTTTCTAAGCCTGAAAACAAAGACACTTCTTTATAAATACCTAAATGTTATATCCATAGCTTATAGAGCTCTTAGGCTATAATTACAGAGCGGGTCAGTTAGCTCTCGATAGGTAAGGTAAGCTAGTATTCACATACATACACACACATGCGCACGTATTTACATATATATATATATATATATATATATATATATA
>NC_068986.1:29527336-29528607 GCF_001194135.2 Octopus bimaculoides | reverse complement strand
ACACACACACACACACATACACACACACATGTATATATAATACACAGAGGATTGAATCTCTAATGAGAAGTAAATGCGCAAGAGAGGGGGGAAAAATTCTCGATATTAATCACGATATTAAATCAATTATTATTTTCATTTTCTAAAGAAGCACTGGTCTGATTAAGTCGGTCAACAGCAGAATAAATGCCAAGCTGTGTTTTAAGTGCACGTCCTTTGGTTCCGATTTCGAGTTCCGCTGATATTATCTTCATTTTTTTGTGGTGTCGATTAGAAGTAGTTACTGTAAGTAGGGCCTAATATCATCGTGTGGCATAAATGATTTGCTTATAGTGATCGAATGTTTGTGTTGTGCATTAGCTCATTCTTCCCTTGAAATCCACTTTGCCTGAACAGACACAAGGTGTGCCACACGTCGGACAAGTTGGGCCCTCAAGTGCTTAGCCAGGTCCACCTGGCTTAGCATGAGCCACCTAGAGCGAGTCTTTGTCCGAAATCGCGCCAGATTGAAGTCTCCTCCATAAAAACGATATTTGATTTCCTCTTGTGTTTAATCCGGCAGGGTAACGTGAGATTACGTGTTTTACTCAAGGACACAGCATACCACCTGGTCCAGCCAGGAAGTGAAACCACGATCTCTCGATCGTGAGTACAACACCTTACTACTACGCCACTACTTACAGTTCTGTTTATTTCATACACTGTTGACTAAAAATCTAGAGGTATATTTTGTAGTACTGCATAACATTAACACAAGTCGCTATTAGCGTAGTTTTTAGTAATTGAGCCAAGCTGTGAAGCATGCGTGTCATATTCAAACTGTTCTATTTACGTAAGCCTTTAGTAATAATGTGCCTTGACATCTTGGGTAAATGTCATTTCTTATTGCCTCGAATTGACCCATATCTTGTGACTGAAATTTGGTAAATTGTACTTGTGATTCAAAAGCAGCTTTGTCATACACTGTAACACGCTGTTGCTCCTGGCTGACACTATAGAAAAAAGAATGGCATTTGCCCAAGTTATTTCTGCAGGTTTTCTATAGAAATAATAGCTAGTACCGAAAGTTACGACGTTTCGTATACGAAAACGATATTTGATTTCCATTTCTGGCTAATCCAGCAGAGTAACGTGAGATTATGCGTTTTACTCAAGAACACAGCGTATCACCTGGTCCAGCCGAAGCCGGTACTTATTTCATCGACACTGAAAGCATGAAACGCAAAGTCGGCTTCGGCTGGACCAGGTGATACGCTGTGTTCTTGAGTAAA
>NC_068986.1:29525060-29527239 GCF_001194135.2 Octopus bimaculoides | reverse complement strand
AAATGGAAATCAAATATCGTTTTCGATCTAATCGACTTATCCCTCACCCACCAGAATTACTGGTCTCGTGCCAAAATTTGAAAGTAATAATTAAGGCGGCGAGCTGGCAGAAACGATAGCACGCCGGGCGAAATGCTTAGCAGTATTTCGTCTGCCGTTACGTTCTGAGTTCAAATTCCGCCGAGGTCCACTTTGCCTTTCATCCTTTCGGGGTCGATTAAATAAGTACCAGTTACGCACTGGGGTCGATATAATCGACTTAACCCGTCTGTCTGTCCTTGTTTGTCCCCTCTGTGTGTAGCTCCTTGTGGGTAGTAAAGAAATAAGAAACGTTAGCATGCCAGGCGAGATGCTTAGTGGTATTTCGTCTGCCGCTACGTTCTGAGTTCAAATTCTGCCAAAATCTGAAAATAAGTATCAGTTGGACACTGGGGTGGATGTAAACGGCTTACCCATTTCCATCAAGAAATTGCAAGCCTTGCGCTAAAATCTGAAATCAATATTTGCCCAAGATGCCCCGCAGTGATATTGAACCCATGATCTTGTGGTTGCTAAGAGAACTTCTTACCCATTTGGCTATGCTACGCCTACACGGTAATACTATTATGTATATAACATAACAGTTGTTGGAGAGCAATTTGTTAGTTGGCTGCCAGAGACGGGCTGCTTTGCTGGTAAATTTAGCTGCTTCAGCTGAGTGAGTTTTGGTTAGCCGGTCGGCTGGTGGGCTACTTTGCTGATCGGCGAACCGGTTGGTTGGTTGAGTTGGATGACTGATCGGTCGGTAGGTCATGTTCGGTGATATATGTGTGTCATTTCTCGTTTGAAAGCCTACATTTTTAAATGACGATAAACGTCCATGAATGATACTAATCCATCTTACCCACCACGCATAAACACACACACACACACACACTCATACTCGCACAAACACAACATCGCACATACACACACACACACACGTGTGTGTGTCGTTTTCACCTCCATAGCTTTATCACCAGCACCACCGGCACCAGCAATAGCACCAGCTGCAGCACCAGCATCACTACCACCACCACCACCGCCGCCGGCGCCGCCACCGTCGATGACAACGATGATGACGGCGACGACGACAACACCGCCATCACCACCACCATTATTATCATCACGGTCGTTGTCGCGGTCCTCCTCCTTATCATTAAAGTCGACATCGCCGTTCTTGTCAACGTGACCGCCGCCTCCACTATCACCACCACCACAGTCATTGACACCGTTGTCGTCACCATCCTCCTCCTCCTCTCCCCATCAACAATGACATCATCATCATAGTAGCGCCCCCTCCCCCCCGCCGCAATAGAAATTCAACGACGCAGTTGAGATATGTTGAAGTGGCAGAATGGTTTCAACTCGAAGAAATGGTTCGAGATTTGAAACTTACGCTGAGAACTTGGCCACGAGATGTGTCTGTGCCTCAGGCAAGTTTTGGTAGAGCAGCAATTTGCATTCCATCCAGGAAATGGTTCCACGTCCTGTGGAAACCAATACCTCCGCCTCCTCCTCCAGCGGCAGCAGCAGCACCACCACCGCTCATCACCACCAAAACCACCACCACCACCACCACCACCAGACTGAAATGTTCGAATTTCTTATGTACCAAGTTTGACAGTCATTAACTCTATTGTTTTAACCTGACAATGTTTTACAACATTGAAGAGTTACATCACTTTTCGAAATACAATTCATGTTGTCTGTTTATATTGTGATTATATTTTCTCTTATAAATCAATTTCTGTGAACCCATGGATAGATAAGAAATTCATGTTGTTTATGAATATGAGTTCCGTCGTGGAACCAATGCATCCTAGACAGCTCGAAACGCCAATGAGGTGTTTGGTGAAGATGTGGCGAATGAGCGCACTGACCGTCAATAGTTTGAGGAGTTATTCTTGAAAATCAGCCCCTTGGTAGACCTGAGACCAAGGTAGATAATGATGAGCTGGAAACTGTAGTGGAAGTGGATACATCTCAGACTAGGTGTGAGTTAGCAGCAAGGGTTGATGTTTCGATTCCAACTGTATTGGCCCATCTAAAACAAATCGGCAAGGTAAAGAAGCTGGACAAGTGGGTAACACACGAACTGAACGAGCATCAAATGACATGTCATCTTGAAACTTGCTGTTCTTTGCTGCCGCGGCATAAA
>NC_068986.1:29523283-29524224 GCF_001194135.2 Octopus bimaculoides | reverse complement strand
AAATCGACCCCAGGACTTATTCTTTGGAAGCCTAGTACTTATTCTATCGGTCTCTTTTACCGAACCGCTAAATTACGGGGACGTAAACAGACCAGCATCGGTTGTCAAGCGATGTTGGGGGGACAAACACAGACACACATACATACATATATATACATATATACGACGGGCTCCTTTCAGTTTCCGTCTACCAAATCCACTCACATGGCTTTGGCCGGCCCGAGGCTATAGTAGAAGACACTTGTCCAAGGTGCCGCGCAATGGGACTGAAACCGGAACCATGTGGTTCTTAAGCAAGTTACTTATCACACAGCCACTCCTACGCCTGTATATACATACATCTACATGAGTATGAATATATATGCATGTATATATATATATACATATATGTTTGTATGCGTCTGTGTGTGTTTATTTTAATGTCTCCTTGCTTTGATATCGGGCAATTGTTGTAAGTGAGTGTCACTGTCATGCAAGAGGTGTTCTGTATTTCCAATTTCCCACGTGATCATGTTTGAATATGGAGAAATATTACGCTAATAAATATTACGCTAATAAATATTACGCTAAGAGCGTTAGATTCCTTGGAAGAAAGCAGCGAATGTATACAAAAACAAGGACGGAAAAAAACGAACAATGTTACACAAATACAATAAAAAATAATAACAGGATATAACAACAGATGTCTTTCGACTAAGGACGAATTAAATTGAGCTGGCGTGTGTCGAAATAAAGCCTTACGGCAGGGATACAAGATTTCACAGGCACAGGGAGGAATATCGATGTTCGATGTTGCACGCACAACGGCCGGCCAAGAAAGAAAGATCAGGCTTAGCCGAACGCCAGTCACGTGGGAAGAGAAGAGAGAGAGGTAGAGGCAGAGGGACAAAAGAATTAAGGAGGGGCGAGAAAAAATGACAGGGACACAGTGAAGTGAAGAG
>NC_068986.1:29523021-29523273 GCF_001194135.2 Octopus bimaculoides | reverse complement strand
AGGGGCGAGAAAAAATGACAGGGACACAGTGAAGTGAAGAGAGGAGGGAAAGTGAGCAAGAAGAGAAGGCAAGGAAATGTGAGCGAGGGGAACGAAAGAACGAACTGTGGAATGAACGAATAAGGGTGAAGGGGCTGTTAGACAGAAATAGAGTCGTACAAGATTTAGAAAAAATGTATGCTTACATATAAGAGACAAGGTGTACGTACGCCGCTATATATACATATATATATATATATATATATAAATATA
>NC_068986.1:29521879-29522889 GCF_001194135.2 Octopus bimaculoides | reverse complement strand
TATATATATGTATATAAATAATACAAAATGGGACAAGGACGCAAAACATCCAGACAGTTAGGTGATACAAGGGACAACAAAACATCCAGGTAGACGATACAAAGAAAACAAGGACAGGTCATTCGGAATTTTCTTTCCTCGGTCGAGATCCAAATTATCTTTACAATTTCGGCTGGCTCCATTATGGAACGTATCCTTCTTAAGACAGGAAAGAATGAATTGTGTGAGATTAGGCTGGTATGTCTAGCGTAGAAGCTATCTCGTGGATTATGGTGTTTACAATAGCGATGGTTGGAAAATTTGTCGATGGTTGTACCGTTTGCGATAATGGTGGTGGCGATGTTTGTTTGCTGGTCTGATGGTATGCTGCTTATGGTAGTAATACAAATAGCGATGATGGATGGTATTGCTGGTTGGTGGTAGTGGTGGTGGTGCTAGTGGTGGTTGTAGTGGTAGTGGTGATTGTAGAGGTAGTGGTAGTTGTTATTGTAGTGTTAGTGGTGGTGGTGTGAATGTCAATAATAGTGTGGTTTTAGTGGTAGTGGTGGTTGTAGTGGTGGTGATGGGGTTTTAGTGGTGGTGGTGGTAGTGATAGTTGTGATAGGGGTGATAATAGTAGTGGTAGTTGTGGCGACAGTCGGTGGTAGTAGTCACGTGGTGGTAGTGGTGGTCGTCGTCGTATTTGCTGTCGGAGCAAATATGGCGGTCACAGGCAAACATAGAAATAGTGGCAGTGATAATAGGTTACAATGGCAATGGTTGTGACATAGGTGGGTAACAATGGAAGCAATGGTCGTGGTGGTGGCATACAATGGCGGTGGTTGTGGTGATGGCCGATAATGGCGACAGCAGTGATGGTGGTGGTGACGGTGGTGGGACTAGTGGTGGCGAGGGTATTGGTGGTGGTGGTGGTGGCATACAATGGCGGTGGTTGTGGTGATGGCCGATAATGGCGACAGCAGTGATGGTGGTGGTGACGGTGGTGGGACTAGTGGTGGCGAGGGTATTGG
>NC_068986.1:29520771-29521117 GCF_001194135.2 Octopus bimaculoides | reverse complement strand
TCTATGTGTGTGGTGGCGGTGGTGTCAATGATCCTGTTATTGTTGTTGGTGTTGGTGGTGGTGGGGGCGGTAGTGTTTGTGTTGGCGGTGACAACAGTGTCGTTGTTGTTGTTGTTGTTGTTGCTGTTGTTGTTGTTGTTGTTGAGCATCCTTTGTTAGGGCGACAATATGACAAATAAATTTGTCTCCAGTAATTATTCACACTGTGATCATACAATTGCTGGAAGCCTAATAACTTTATTCGCTTTACTTGCTCAGCTTGCTCAAGCATGGTTAACAAGGTGTGAATCAGGACACACACACACACACACACACACACACACACACACACACACACACACACACA
>NC_068986.1:29520457-29520761 GCF_001194135.2 Octopus bimaculoides | reverse complement strand
TCCACCCACACACATACTCACACACATGCACGCACACACACACACACACATATGAACTCAGACACACACATCCATACACGTATATGCATGTGTCAGATTAAATAGGTATGTACTGAGGTGTGTGTATGTGTGTGTGTGTGTGTGTGTGTGTGTGTGCGCGCATGCGTGTGTGTGAATGTATTGGCTTAAAACCGAGGGAATTTAACATACATACATGTGTCTAAATGTCTGTATGTCTCTGTGTACGTAGGTATGTATGTATGTATGTATGCATATATATATATATATATATATATATGTATAT
>NC_068986.1:29517321-29519796 GCF_001194135.2 Octopus bimaculoides | reverse complement strand
GGAGAGAAATGACATTCAATTAGAAAGAAGAGAGAGAGAGAGAGAGAGAGGGAGAGAGGGAGAGGGAGAGATAGTAGAAAAGATTATTATTATTATTATTATTATTATTATTATTATTATTATTATTATTATTGTTATTGAGTGAGAGACCAGTGCATGGCATCAAAGTGACACTGAGGTACAAATACACAAAGCCCAGCATACCCATCATGACTACCCGTCTCATAAGGGTACACAACGCATGACCTCGCAGGTGGGGCCCAGTTAGAATTTTCTTCAGGTCGAGTAGCCCATCCCGCACAAAGGTCCTTCAATGGGGGTTGTTTAAGGATGTTGAACAAAACAGCCATGTTTCCAAAGGTGAATTATTCAAACCCCAAATAATTCCTCTCAAGACATGTCTATGATGCTCCCCCACTACTTCTGCTCATGATCAGAGACGCACATATCCTCAGCCATCAAGGGACATGCTCAATTGGTTAAGGTCAAATAACTGACAAGCAAATCTGTGGTACTGAGCAGAATATTTGCTGTAGCCCATCTTTTTATACCAAGACAAAACAATGTACATGATAGAACTTCTCATCAGTTAAGATCAGAAGCCATGAGAGCCACTGCCTGGTACTGCATCCGGGCGTTTATTATTATTATTATTATTATTATTATTATTATTATTATTATGGAGTGAGAGAGCAGTGCATGCCATCAAAGTGACACTGGGGTAAAATATACGAAGCCCATTATACCCATCATGACTACCCGTCTGATAAGGGTACACCAGGCACATACATCACAACTATATGTGCGCGACATGGTGATCTTATATCAAGATAAACAGCGCATGACCTCGTAGGTGGGGCCCAGTTAGAATTCTTTTCAGGTCGAGTAGCCCATCCCGCTCGAAAGGTCCCTGAATAAGGTTTGTTTAAAGATGTTGAGCAAAACACCCATGTTTCCAAAGGTGAATTATTCAAACCCCAAAGAATTCCTCTCAACACATGGCTATGATGATGCCCCACTACTTCTGCTCCTGATCAGAGATGCTCATATCGTCAGCCACCAAGGGACATGCTCAACTGGTCAAGGTCAAACAACTGACAAGCAAATCTGTGGTATTAAGCAGAATATTTGCTGTAGCTCATCTTTTATACCAAGACAAAACAACGTACACGATAACAGAAGCTATGAGAGCCACTGCCAGGTACTGCATCAGGGCATTTATTATTATTATTATTATTATTATTATTATTATTATTATTATTATTATTATTATTATATCTTTCTCCGTTTTCTTCCTCTGTTTAGACGAACTTTCCTACCTTTTCGGACAAAACCTTTTGTAACCTTCGTCCTGTCTTTGTCCTTATATGTTTTTAATTGATATTAGCCCTTGTGGCCAATAAAACGAATTAATTATTATTATTATTATTATTATTATTATTATTATTATTATTATTATTATTATTATTATTATTATTATCATTATTTTCGTTTGGCTTAGGTTCGGTCTTATTCCTGGTAGGAATTATGTGGGTAGCGTGTTACCATCTGCTTCTTCTCAACCAGCAGTTGCCCATGCATACCAGCCTCCCTCTCAGCACCATTATATGTACATAAGGTAAAGGGTAAAGATTCTCTTTGGTCGCGATTGACCATGGGATTGTACCTAGAAAGTTCCCCTCTGAGGCACAAGTCTGGGCAAGGTTGCTTATGGAAGACCAGCAGTCCCCCATGCATACCAGCTTCTCCTCTCCGCACCACTGATATTACCCAAGGGGAAGGTATAGGCCAATACAGCTTGGCACCAGTGACGTCGCAACTCATATCTACAGCTGAGTGAAGTGGAGCAACGTGAAATAAAGTGTCTTGCTCAAGAACACAACACACAGCTCGGTCCAGGAATCAAAACTCACCACCTCAAGATTGTGAGCACGATGCACTAACCACTGAGCCATGCACCTCCACGTAAATAAATAAATATATGAATTAATAAATAAATAAATATATAAAGGCACGTTTCTAAAGACAGACATCAATACAATCTCATATTTAGAAACAAGAAATAAGCACAGTTGTAGTTGATGGTGATGTTGTTTGCCCTCGAATCAAATAGAGCAAGATTCCAGCCATGACAATCACAAGTTTTCCTATGCGAATGAGATCAATGATCACATTATCCAAGGTGTCTTTATGTAAGGCTATATGAAGTGGGATTTTAGGGAGTCTGAATTGCTATTTCTAGCAGGTCATGTGCCTCATCGAGGCCTTCTCATTGGTTCGTACAGACACGGTGTGGTAACCATGTGTAGAAAATGTAGAAAAGTGACGGGAAATGTATTTTCTTTTTCTTTTTCTTTTTCTCGCTCCAAAAAATGAGAATATAAATCATTTCTTAATACATCTTTTGTGAAATAACAACATTGAAAACTCATTTGAGAGTTGTTATGAGCATATATATATATATATATATATATA
>NC_068986.1:29513545-29516514 GCF_001194135.2 Octopus bimaculoides | reverse complement strand
TATATATATATATATATATATATATATATATATATATATATATCTGTATATATATAAATATGTGTATATATGTATGTCTATATATATGTATATATGACAATATATGTAAAAATATGTATATGCATATGTATCTATATTTACACATATACACACACATGCATACGTATATACATAACTATACATATTCATACACGCACATATATATACATATACATACATATATGCCTACACACACGCACACACACATACATATACATATACATACGTACATGCATACATGCACACTCCTATACACGCATACACACGCATATATTTTAATTTTTAAGATATCAAGCCTCGGGAAAGAAAAGCAATTATATTCTCTTCTTGAAATCAGTGAAAGGAAACATTGAAAAGAATATAATGACTGAAATTTGTAATAATAACAATAATAATAATAATAATAATAATAATAATAATAATAATAATAATAATAATAAAAATAATGATAATAATAAAAATAATGGTTTCAAATTTTACTACAAGGGTAGCAATTTTGGGGGAGGGGATGAGTCGATTACATCGACCCCCAGGGTTCAACCGGCACTTGTTTTATCGATCCCCGAAACGATGAAAGTTAAAGTCGACCTCGGAGGAATTTGAACTCAGAACGTAGCATCTTACCCGGCGTGCTAACGATTCTGCCAGTTCGCTGCCTTAATAATAATAATAATAATAATAATAATAATAATAATAATAATAATAATAATAATAATAATAATGATGATGATGATGATGATAATGATAATGATAATAATAATAATAATAATACCAGAAAAGGAAGAAAGATGAGAAAACATAGATTCTTATCAAGTGAAGAACTGCTTTCATCAAAATAAACACTGCAACAAAAATTTTCAGTAAAAGCTCAAAGAATACGAAGATTTGAGAACAGAAATATATTTTGCGAATAAAATAAGCTGTTCACATCCAATGCGAAAACATTCGACAAAAAAATAGGGAAAGAGAAAATAACCATTGAAGATACCTTACCCACTGCCTTGGAAGAAGTTGAAAACTTCTGGGAAACATCTGGAGTGACGAGAAGACAATAAAAATGCAGACAGGATTAGATGCACAGAAGGATTCTACCAAAACTTACCAGAACAAGCATGGGAAGACACCATAATAGCAGACCTAAGAATGATACTCACGAAGGCTCATAAGTGGAAATCCCCTGGTAATGATAGGGTGCCAAATTTCTGGCGTGTCTCGCTCCCGTGCGCACACGAAATGTTAGTTCAGTTATTCAATGAAATTATGAGAGATCCTACGAAAACAGCTGATTGGTTAGCGAAAGGTATTACTTACCTACTTCCGAAGAATAATGAAAACAAATCTTCCCAAAGCTATCGGCCTATGTAACGTCCATCCTCGTGGAGAAAACATACAAATTTATGGAAGAGAACGATATTTTCCCAACTGAACAAATGGGGTGCCGACGAGGCTTATATGGATGCAAATACCAACTCTTAACCAATCGCATGATCCTTGATAACTGTCGTAACAAATGCAGAAACCTCAGTTCTGCATGGAGTGATTATAAAATGGCCTTCGACAGCATACCGCATTCATTCTGGTCGGCCCGTGGCTATAGTAGAAGACGCTAGCCAAAGGTTCCACGGAGTGGGACTGAACCTGGAACCATGCGGTTGGGAAGCAAACTTCTTGACACACGGTTACGCCGGAGGAAAATATATACATAAATGCAAAGGATAGAAGTTAAGTGAGTGGTGTCATGTGCAGAAATAAATCTCTTGGAACAGAGTTGTGACATTCTCTAAATTCAATCAAGATCGCACTGATTATGTGATAAATGGATGAGCGATAATCCCTCCTCTCACACAAGCAAAAAGGAAAAACGAAAAAGAAAATATATATAATGGATAATCCAGTTTAAAATCTCAGTTAAAAATAAAAAAAGAAGCGCCAGAATGATTTTTCCTACTTTGGATCTAGAGCAAGGTTCTGTCTCGGAAGATAATATAAATCAAGGATACCAATTTCTTTAATTCAAAATGTGTCAAGAAAGATCTTTTTGGATAACTATCGTAAAGTGCATAAAGATGGCTGTGGAATGACAGAGGAAGTGAGAGAGAAAATAATAAAAAAAAAGGGATGTCGTAAGTCCTTCATAAACCATTGTGCAAGAAAATCCATTGGGATAACACTTGTAAAAAGTACAAAAAAAAAAAAAGAAATGAATCGAAAAGCCTCAGCATTCTTGATTGAAGCAAAATCCAATAACTCTGCTAGAACCATGTAGAGGCTATAAAATGGGTCATTCAAGGAATGTACGGTCAGTTCGGATTGATAGGAATCAATAGAAAGATATTAAAGTCGCCAGGGCCAAGTTGAAATAAACGCGGGGCTATGATTTCTCTGAATAATACTACATTGCTTCTGAAGGTTCGCGAAATAGATCCAAGAAAGATGTGAAGAGCTTTTGTAATTTAATACTGGTTTATAACAGATGATGAAGAAGAGAAACGTTTATAACACTGTAACAGTACTGGGGAAACGACGACTACTTACGGCAACGTGAAGAAGGACGAAACAACGAGCGGCGAGCTGGCAGAAACAGCCCGCCGGGCGAAATGCTTAGCGGTATTTCGTTTGTCTTTACGTTCTGAGTTCAAATTCCACCGAGGTCGACTTTGCCTTTCGGGATCGATAAATTAAGTACCAGTTACGCATTGGGGTCGATGTAATCGACTTAATCCCTTTGTCTGTATTTGTTTGTCCCCTCTCTGTTTAGCCCCTTGTGGGCAATAAAGAAATAAGAAACGTTAACACGCCAGGCAAAATACTTAGCGGTATTTCGTCTGTCTTTATATTCTGAGTTTAAATTCCGCCGAGGTCGATTTTGACTTTCATCCTTTCGGGGTCGATTAAATAAGTACCAGTTATGCACTGGGGTCGATGTAATC
>NC_068986.1:29510259-29513308 GCF_001194135.2 Octopus bimaculoides | reverse complement strand
ATATATATACTAGTGAGGTAACAACTTGCACATCTTTAAAAAGTTAAAATAACCTGTAGAAGACAAAAGAAAAGCTTATTGGACATTTTTTTCTACGAGAAATCAAGCCAAAATTTCGAAAAATTTGATCGAACGAGAAGACTGCCTGAATTGAAATTAGATAAAGACTTTAAATAATTATATAGCAATTGGATTCTACAACACTATAAATTAAACATGGATAATATGCAGGATATAACAAATTTTAGCTTATGCAATGAGAAAGGCAGTAGATAAGGTGATGAATATAAATTGAATAAAAGAAAACAGAGATAGGAGGTGGTAAGAATTATGGGTAGATGGATGAATGTTGAGTAATAATGACTTTAAAGCAACTGATTGTCAACATAGCAAATAAAATGTATTGATATGCAAGCTATTGCGAAATGGAAATTTTGATAGATTTAAAGATAGTTTCAAACTGCAAACTATATATAGCTACGAAGGACTTACAAATAAATGGAGAAAAATGGTTTGATGAATTAAGGTACAGGAGAACACTAAGTCAGAAAAGTATGAAACAACTTGTTAAGTGAAAACAAAAGCAGTCTTTTTTTTTAGGAAAGAAAACAAGTTGACAGTTTTCTGAAAATCTGCCATTCAGGTTTCAATATCAACGTCTATCAATCTTTTGTACAGTTCTTTCGTTATTCTTCTTAATCCTCCTATAACAATTATGTTAACTTCCATTCGCATTCCCATGAGTTCTCTCCGTTCTGTAACCAGATCCAGGTATACTTTTCTGTATTTTTTGCATTTTTCTTTTGCATTCATACAACATAATTTCAGTTTATTTTATGCTTCGACTCTTCTTTTTCTTCTTTTAATATGGTCGTATTTCTTTCAGACAATTTCCATTGTGAAATCCCACAGGATCTTACAGCAGTCATTTTCAATTACTAGCTTTTGGATGGTAATGGTACAACTTTTCACCGACTATGAAACTAAATTTTCTACTAACCTCCAGTGTATCAGTTTACTTGCCTGTCGTGTTTTATAATTTTTGTTTTGTGTAACATCTTTGAACATTCACACATTATATGATTGACATTTTCATTTAATTTGCCACACGGCACAACCGATACTCACATCGAAATGGCTTCTGTCAAATTTTGATTCAACAATGTTTGTTTTAATCAATTCTTTTTTTATGTTGCTATCGTCAAGGTTTTTGTTTCCTTCTGAACCACCCGAAAACTGACCCTAAACAGAAGGTCAGAGGTTATGTTCACCTGCTGCCATAAGCAGAAATATCTATTACTAGTAAGAGAAAAAATTATTCTTAATTGTAGAGACACCCACTTCCTACTAAAACAGCGCGTCCGAGTGCTTTAGTCATTTAACACGCATCATTAATTAATCTACTGAAACATAAGAGAGCAAAAATATTGCTTGTCGTTCATCACCTATTTGTTTTTTCATATTAGTAGTTGTACACTACCCTCTATGTCTTTGCAAAACAGACAAAGAAAACACTCCTGGGGCGCTGGTAGTGATCAGGCGAAACTAGTAGAATTGTTCTTCCTTACATTATGCAGAAAGGGTTCTTGTTCTCACCACGCAGCCAATTAGTAGAGAGAAGCTAAATGCATGTTTGTTAAACTTACGCGTGTAAATTATTTATGACAATTCACAATGACATTCTTATGCCATATGCCCTATTATTCCTAATAGTATCTAATTATAAAAATATAACAGGGTTTTTTAAACATCGAATGGCTATGAGGATGCACTCGGAATCAAAGGGATCCAAAAGTAGAAAAATGGTTGAGAACCACTTATTTAGTCGAACAAATCGAATCCTGTACTTATTTTTAACCCTTAAAGCGCTGGGATTTACACTTACATTGCATGGACTGCTGAGTACATTTTATGAAAATGAGACTACCGTGCACACATACCCCCCCCCCCAAATAGTTAAATATCTTCTTAGTATTTAATGGTGGCAAGTTTTACATCATCTGAAAAGTCATTAGTTGAACTATTAATCCTTTTGCATTCTGGGGGGTATCGGAGCGTTTGAGTGACATTAGACCCCAACAAACGCCTATAAATTAAATGCATCTATCTGGGCCATGGTCGTGGCCTGTCAACCTGTGTCTGACGGCCATGATCGTGGCCCGTCGTGCTTTATGTGTTAAAGTGTACTACTTATTCTATCGAAATGCGGGAACAGAAACTGCATGCATATACAAGATGTGCACAAACGTCAGCTAAATGAATGTTGGTGGAATATTCTTCTCAAAACTTCTACCAGATGCAAACGTAATAGGTCGGATGTTGTTCTTTAGGTTAGTATGACAAAAGTATGTACCTGCATAGAGATCAGCTGCCCTGCTATTGCGAATATCTCTTCTAAAATCGAAGCAAAAAAAAAAAAAAAAGGGGGATATCTATGGATAACTGCTTCGAAATCCCCAATATCTATACCCAGATTATAAATTCACATTTACACAAATAATTATTCGGGCGTTTCATTTTGTGAGTAAATATTCAAATGACGATCCGCAAAAGCTTTTCAGAAAAATAAATCAACCAGCTTAACGTATATTACAAATACAAGCTACGAGCGGGACAGTAAATGTATTCCAGTCTTTTCTCAAGTTCAAACTGACATTCTTTTTGTTATCCTCGTTCCAATGATGGAGCTTTGTATCTTTATTAGAAACCAGTTAGTGGAGGCGCAATGGCCCAGTGGTTACGGCAGCGGACTCGTGGTCAAAGGATCGCGATTTCGACTCCCAGACCGGACGTTGTGAGTGTTTATTGAGCGAAAACACCTAAAGCTCCACGAGGCTCCAGCAGGGGATGGTGGCGAACCCTGCTGTACTCTTTCACCACAACTTTCTCTCACTCTTACTTCCTGTTTCTGTTGTGCCTGTAATTCAAAGGGTCAGCCTGTCACACTGTGTCACGCTGAATATCCCCGAGAACTACGTTAAGGGTACACGTGTCTGTGAAGTGCTCAGCCACTTGCACGTTAATTTCACGAGCAGGCTGTTCCGTTGAT
>NC_068986.1:29508753-29509620 GCF_001194135.2 Octopus bimaculoides | reverse complement strand
TATATATATATATATATATATATATATATGTATGTATATATATATATGTATATGTGTGTGTATTCTGTCTGTCTGTCTGTCTGTATGTATGTATTTATGTATTTATGTATGTATGTATGTGTGTGTGTGTGTAAGTATGTGCGTGTATGTGTGCATATAGATATGCCTGAGCGTATGCATGTTTGTATATATGGTTATATATACAATATATGACATATTATGCAACAAAATATAATATACACATGTTATATTTTATATATTATATATTGCATGTATATCCATACATACACATACATATATATACACGTACATACACACACACACACAAACAAGCACACACACTCACACACACACACACACACACACACACACACACACACACACACACACACACACACAGAGAAACACACATACACACATGCACAAACATCTATGTATATACGCGCATAAATTCATGCGTAGGCGTGGCTGTGTCGTAAGAGGTTTGTTTCTGATTCACAAGGTTCCGGGTTCAGTCTCAATGTGTGGCAAGTGTTTTCTACTATAGCACCAGGCCAAGCAAAAGCCTCGTGAATAGTTTTGGTAGGCGGAAACTGAAAGAAACCCATTTCAAATCTATCTATCTATCTATCTATATATCTATCTGTATGTCTTTGTATCAATCTGTCTATATCTGTCTGCATGTGTTTGTGTTTGTCCCTCACACCCGCTTGGTAATCGGTGTTGGTTTGTTTACATCCCGCAGCATTAACGGTTCCGGAAAAGTACTAGGCTAAATAAGAATAAAGAATATAAGTACTGGCATCGATTAAAATCCTTCAAGACGGTGCCCCAGCATGGCTCTCTCTCTCTCTCTCTCTCTCTCTC
>NC_068986.1:29506063-29507414 GCF_001194135.2 Octopus bimaculoides | reverse complement strand
TATATATATATATATATATATATATATATATATGTATATATATATATACTCAGACGATATGTATTAATGTCTTAGTGTTTGTGTATGCGTGTATGTCTGTGTATGTGTGCATGCGTGCATATGTGTATGTGATTATGTATGTGTGTGTCTATATATGTGAATGTGTATGCGTGTGTGTATATACATATATATGTATGTATGTATGTATGTAAACACACGCACACACAAACACATACATATACGCACACACGCACACGCACATAAACATCTCACACGTCTCCATAGACACACCAAAGCTCGAAATATGTATACAGAGATATATATATACATACATTCAGATGGAGAAAGTATCTGCGTATTTATTTTAGTAAGTTCTTAGTCGGGTTCTATGAAAGAGTGGTGATGATTGAAACGGTCGAGAGATTGTCTTTCATTCATCTGGTATGTGGATAAAATAAAATACAATTCAAGGACTGGGATCGATTTGATCCTTTGATCCTCGATAAAAAAAATGTTATAATAAAATGGAAAAATACACAACAAATACTCATAAGATTGGTCGTAATGTTTATGTCCGACGTCATTACATTTGGGAGCAGTGTGCTTTTAGAAAACGGTTATTATCTCCCTTTGAATTTCATCGCCTATCGTATAAGAATCGAAAAGTAAGATGTTTCTAACCATAGGGTGTATTTTCTTTTCTTCTCCTTTTATTGTTATTTACTATTTATTATTTTTTTTCTTGCTGTATTTTCAAAAACTCTGTTCCTTAGTCTTCGACCTGCCTCAGGTTTCGACCATTAAATTATCCCTCAAGTTGGAAAGAAGGCATTAAAAAACACGAAGAAATATACGTTTGCACGCATGTACGCATGCATCTATGTATGTTTGTATATATATATATATATATATATATATATATATATACGTCTTATATATATTAGTTATATATATACATATATAATACCAGTCATAATTCATAAAGATTCATTTATTTATTTATCTATTTATTTATTTCTTACGCAAAGATTGAGATTCCGTTTTTTCCAACCTTACTTTTTAGCCATCATCATCATCATTATCATCATCTTCGGAATTTATCCACCAGGTAGAATCCTCCTATTTTATCATTGTCAGCAAATAGTAATACTCACTGAATGTCACACTAGTTTTGAACCAGCGTGTTGTTAACACTTTCCACACCATCATTCCTCCTTCCCCACGTCACTCTCCTCTCAATCCCCGTCCTTTCTTCTCTTACACTCTCCTACTTACAATCACTCATACCGTTTGTTGCACCCTCGCTTACTCTTGCTTCTGCGTAATTCATATATATATATATATATATATA
>NC_068986.1:29504100-29505169 GCF_001194135.2 Octopus bimaculoides | reverse complement strand
ATATATATATATATATATATATATATATATATATATATATATATACACACACACATGCATATGTGTGCGTGTGTGCATAAATGTATTCTGGGATACGTATAGGTTGCTGTATGTAACTATTTCCATATATAGCTGTAAATTTGAATGAGTGTATGTGTGTGAGTGTGTGTGCATGTGTATATATATATATATATATACTTACGTATTTGTACGTACATATACATATATGTACATATGTACAGTCACATATATTTTAGAAACGTAAGTATTATGAATGTCTTATAAACGTGTTTGTATGTGTGTCTATGTGTGTGTGTATATATGTATGTATATACACATATCTGTTTATACAATATAGCTTATATCCATTATATATATGTATATATTTATACATATATATATATTTTCATACGTAAGTACATGCACATACATACACACATACATGCATAGATACAGACACACATATGCTCGTATACATACATACATACATACATACATTCATACATACATACATACATACATACATACAGGCATGCATTTAAAGAATTTAGGAAATATTGATGCGACACCATACTGGGATTTAGATCTATTTCATATTTCTTCCTAACGTAGTGATACATGAGGTATGATGCATATATGGAATCATACAATGGAAGAACGCAAGTACTAAATTCCTCCTCTCTATTTTTTTTTCTCCCTCATCACCTGTTTACGTCATATTATATTTCTGGTCCCTTTCTGCTTTATTACCTTACCTACAGTTTGTTTCTTTAACTCTATAGAAATACATAAAAGAAATTGTTTATGTCAAGATTGATGCGAAATGCTTTTTTTTTTGTTTCTGTTTTGCTTTTGCTTTTGTGTTTTTTTTTCTTGTTCTTCGTTTCTGTTTTGTCTCTCCTTCTGGTGAGGTGAACGAGAAAACGACTTCCCAGTCAGTTCTCTTTTATTCAATATGGCGGTATTTAAAAAAAAAAAAGTATATCGTGTACTGTTGTTACTGAAAGCGTTGTAATATCTGCTTCTTCGTAGGGTTGGTAGTAGTAGTAGTAGTAGTAGTAGTAGTAGT
>NC_068986.1:29502197-29503824 GCF_001194135.2 Octopus bimaculoides | reverse complement strand
AAAGATGGCGAGTTGGCAGAATTGCGCCAGACGAAATGCTCAGTAGCATGTCGTCCTTCTTTACGTTCTGAGTTCAAATTCCGCTCAGGTCTACTTTGCCTTTCATCCTTTAGAGATCCATAAAATAAGTACAAGTTGAGCCTCCTCCCCAATCGTATTATTGGCCTGGTGCATAAATTAAAAATTATTATTACCATTATTATTATTATTATTATTAAGCAAATTCCGCCGAGGTCGACTTTACTTTTCATACTTTCGGGGTCGATAAATTAAGTACCAGTTGCGTACTGGGTCGATCTAATCGAATGGCGCCCTACCCCAAAATTTCGAGCTTTGTGCCTAGAGTAGAAAAGATTATTATTATTATTATTATTATTATTATTATTATTATTATTATTATTATTATTATTATTATCATTCTTTCGTAACACAAACTAGTTAAAAACGCACCGGAGGCTTTCGTCATCTGTCAAGTCACAACAAGGACCTCAGACAGATAATACTTTCCTTAAGATGTGCGCTGTGTCCAATAAGGCTGCTTTTTGCAAGACATCAATCTTACTTGGGATTTCCAGTTGCCTTAAGAAGTTTTGAGGTTTCAATGGGATTGAGCCCAATGCTCCGATCACCACTGGTCTCACTTTTACATTACCCTCTCGCATTCCATACAGTCATACCATTTTCACTTTCAATTCGGAGTACTTGGAGATTTTTTTCAACCTCTTTACTCACAACATTCATGTCATTTGGTATGGCTACATCAATGATCTGACAGTATTTGTCTCTCTTATTCAATATGACAATATCCGGCCGACAGTGTTCGATTACACGATCCGTCTGAAAATCACAGTCCCAGAGTATCGTTACTTTTCCATCCTCCTGCATAACTTTACTTAGTACAGTAAAAATTGTTAAAAGTTGTTAATATTTTCAGAGAGAAAAGAGAATGATTTAAGGGAGATTTGACTGTTGTTTCTAGCACATCTCAAGACAACCCTCCTCATTTCTTTATCACTCTCGCATGTACTGATTTTTTTTCAATATTTTTGTCCCCATAAATACATTTATATGCTATGAAAAATAAAATTTGAAAGATTATGATTTTTTTTGCAATCCTGCTCCCCGACCCCGATTGTTTCTCTGGCATTTATCCACAGTGATTAAAAAAAGAGTTACGTAAACGATAATTCATTTTAGTAGCATAATTTTCAGTTAGAACATTTTTTTCTTACACACACACACACGGCTTCACTTGTTTGAAGTGGGTGCAAAAATTCAGATTACAAATCGTTTGTTGTCGCTTATATTCCACCAATGGACCACGCGTGTGTTACTTCGGCATCATCATTCCATAAAATGTGTTTAATGGGAGAAAAATATTGAAAAAACATCAATACATGTGAGATCGAAAGGTGGTTTGGGTTGTGCTAGAAACAACAACCAAACCGCCCTTGAATTGTTTACCTTCTTCTCTGAAAATATTTACAATTTGTTTTTTTACTGAAAAGGCTTCTCCTATAGTTTTTTAAGTTTAAAAAGAAACTGGACAAAATCGGCCCGGGTAGTTATTATCATAAGGCTTATAGCGTTCCAAACAGCCATAACAACAAAATCACTTCTCAGTATT
>NC_068986.1:29500258-29502031 GCF_001194135.2 Octopus bimaculoides | reverse complement strand
GGGGATGGTGGCGAACCCTGCTGTACTCTTTCACCACAACTTTCTCTTCCTGTTTCTGTTGTGCCTGTAATTCAAAGGGTCAGCCTTGTCACACTCTGTGTCACGCTGAATATCCCCGAGAATTACGTTAAGGGTACACGTGTCTGTGGAGTGCTCAGCCACCTGCACGTTAATTTCACGAGCAGGCTGTTCCGTTGGTCGGATCAACTGGAACCCTCGACGTCGTAAGCGATGGCGTGCCAACAACAACAACAATAGAATAAACTGTGGGTTTTGCAAATAGCGAATTAAAACTTGAAATGAAAACATTGAAATAGAGAGTGAGAGATCTTGCAAATTAAAACGGAATATTCCACAGTGAATGCAACGAATATTTAAATTTGTGAAAAAGATGGGTGGGAGAGAATGAGAGAAACATAAAAATGTCCACTGTCCAAATATGTCAACATAGAATCAGCAGCATCATATACTTTTCTGCTCTAGGCACAAGGCCAGAAATTTTTGGGGAGGGGGCCAGTCGATTAGATCGATACCAATATGCAACTGGTTCTTAATTTATCGACCCCGAAAGGATGAAAGGCAAAGTCGACCTCGGCGGAATTTGAACTCAGAACGTAGCGGCAGACGAAATACCGCCAAGCACTTCGCCCGGCGTGCAAACGTTTCTGTCAGTTCGTCGCCTCATATAGGATCAACATAGGCGGCGCAAAGACGTCTGTCCTAAAAACGTTTAATAAACTTCTGGTATTAGGAGATCGGATGTAAATTTGCTCAGACTGAGAGTCACAAACAAATATCTTCAGAATAAACGAACTCAGAATCTGTCAAATACAATATGAATTCCTCTTGCACTAAGCCATCACCTCACTACAAAAGCATATTAGAATAAGGAAGAATTTGAATTTCGTTTATAGGGATGTCTTAACTGCGACAATGATGATATATTCTTCTTGTCTATAGCAAAAGAGTTAACATTTCGATTACGGAACGACCCGATGTTTGTCTCATGTGCATACTAAGTGCAAACAGGCAAGAGAATCGAAGATAAATTAAATACGAAGCTGTAAATATTTGTGTGCTTCCATAGAAATTTCAGTGCAAAATCTACGGCGGTTTATTCACCTTTATTCACAATGCAAAAAAAAAAAAAGGGAATGAGAATTATTTTGTTTACGCAGCTCCTACATACGCACAAACACACATAAACAAACACACACACACACACACACACACACACACACACACACACACACACACACACACACACACACACACACACACAAATATCTATGTTACGTATTTATGTTTGTATGTGAGCATGCATCATTGCTGGAATATATATTAAAAATATACAATTACTTCTATTCGCATTTTATAAGGAATCCCTATACACACAGGCTCATTGTAAATATGTAAGTATGCATATATTGTATGTTTATCTATCTATCTATCTATCTGTCTGTCTATTTGCCCAGCTATCAATTTTATACATGATGCATTGAATTATATGTTTATATATATATATATATATATATATATATATATATATATATATATACATATGTTTGCATATATATATATATATATATATATATGCATGCATACACACATGCCATGCATATATGTACACATACATACATCCATACAAACATGCATATACACACGCACGCACACATACATAAGCACATACACACATACACACACACACACACACAAACACACACACACACACACACACACACACACACATATATATATATATATATATATATA
>NC_068986.1:29494356-29495555 GCF_001194135.2 Octopus bimaculoides | reverse complement strand
ATATATATATATATATATATAAATATAAATGTGTGTGTGTGTGTGTGCATACTCCTGTGTTTATATACACACAAAGAGACAGAGAGAGAGAGAGAGAGTGAGGGAGACAGAGGAAGGAGAAAGTGAAAGAGAGAGAAATGAGGGAGAGAAAGAAAGGGAGAGAGAGGCATATAGCTAAATTGTCCTTCCAAGCTCCGAAGGAAAGTGCACCATGTTAAAGAGAGAGCAGCAAAGAAACCTTTGTGGAAGTCTCTTGTATAAAGACGAGTTATTTTTATTATGATCAGAGTTTCACAATCAAGTCAAACAACGTCGTCCCCACTTTTATGTGTGAATCTTTTCTCAGTTGCAAACTACCATACTTTGCAAATGAGTCACGTGATTTGCGTTAGCCAATGAAATACAGACGTCGCGGCTCCATCTTGGATAAGACAACACAATTTTCATTATAAAGCATCACGCTTTGTTACTGACCGTTTTAAGGTGCAACTTAAAAGAAAACGGCAAGCAGCCTAAACCGAAGGAATATAATTATTCTCAACAACAACATACAATGAGCACCTTTTCTCTAGATCGTTTTCAACAACGTAACATGTAGACATGCGGTCTCTTTCTCTCCATCTGTTCCTCTCCCCCTCTGTGTGTGCATATATATATATATATATATATATACACACAAATACACACACACATATATATACCTATATGAATGTTGATATGTGTGAATGAGTGCATGTACTTACGTACATGCATGCGCATTTATGAATATCTTTATGAATATAAGTGTATGACTGTATATACCTACATAGTTTCTGTATGTGCATGAGTGAGTTTACGCGTTCGTTACAATATGTATTGATGCTTCGATGTGCGTTTATGTAACCATGTCAAAATCTATTCCGCTTTACCGACTCACTCATTCAACTTAGATTCCATTTATGCCGCTTACAACAATAATTGCCAAACTTACGCTCGTCATCTCTAGTTAGACCAATGTCAGAGCTTTGGCAGATTTCGTACGACCTTCTCAGGAGAAAGTTCAACACGGCAAGCGATAAAAACGGTACCGGCGTGCGCACTACTATCTCCACGATCGAACGAACCACTTATGGTATTACGTAGATAGATATAAGGAGAGTAACACACACACACACACACACACACACACACACACACACACACACACACACACACACACA
>NC_068986.1:29493321-29493981 GCF_001194135.2 Octopus bimaculoides | reverse complement strand
TTACACACACACACACACACACACACACACATATACATATATATATATATATATACATACATTCATTCATATATATATATATATATATATATATAAATGAAAGTATGTATGTTTATGAGTATGTATGTTCGGAATGTGCTCTAAAAGCAGCATATATGCTCAATGCACTTATACATTCACGGTTTCACAAACATATGTAATGAAAATTTCACATGCGTGTATCTGTAAGTCTATCTATCTATCTGTCTGTCTATCTATCTATCTATCTATCTATCTATCTATCTATCTATCTATCTATCTATCTATCTATTTATCTATCTATCTATCTATCTGTCTGTCTACATTCGTGTACATATATATGTATATATATGTATATATATATGCATGTGCATAATTTATGTATGTATATATATGTACATGCATATATGTGTGTGTGTATATACACAGTCACACACACACATGCGCGTACACACACACACACACACACACACATACACTGGCATACATATATGCCTATAATTGTAACCGTTTGTGCAAAATATCTCTGAGGTATGTCTCAGTAATGGCGAAGGTTTTTAGCCGCATTGCATCTAGTTATAAGAGATTTTGCACAGAACTTTCTGTAAACAAACACAGACGCGTACGTACGCGCGCGCACAC
>NC_068986.1:29491646-29492815 GCF_001194135.2 Octopus bimaculoides | reverse complement strand
AAGAAGGAAAATAGAAGGAAACGAATTTTCTATACAGAACGCACATTAAATAGACGTAAAAGAACATTGAAACCTACATTAATTTATATATACATATACATATATATGTTATATATCCCCTTCCGCTCATTTCAAAATGTAACCACATGTGGTTCGTTGGCGATTTTCTTCCTCCATCTTCCCTTCTATTGGACTTTCCTCTGTTTCTGAAGAAGAGCGTCTGCTGGAAACGTTAAACCATCTTTCTTTCTTTTCCTGAACGTCTGCTAATACATTACATGTATGAAAAACGACAAAAAAACAACAAAAAACAAGAACGCGAGGACGTGATACAGATTGTGTTACTGGACGCTGTGTGTGTGTGTGTGTGTGTGTGTGTGTGGTACTTGCCTTACTTGTGCAATTGTTTCATAAGTCCGCATCGTAAATACAAAATATCTTCAGTTAATTGCGGTGCCCCAGCATGGCCACCGCCTCTGGCTGAAACCGATAATAGAATGATATAACCTTTCTACTTCTTTCCTTATATTCGTCCCACCTTCTCTCTCTCTCTCTCTCTCTCTCTCCCTCTCTCTCTCCCTCTCTCTATCTCTCTCTCACTCTCTTTCTTCCTCGCTGTCTGTCTCTGCCTCTGTCTTTGTCTCTAGTTTTCTGGTTTTTTTCTCCCATTCAAATCCTTTTTGAAAAGGATTTCTTTCAGACACATCATAGTTCACGTAATTGCACAAATATTCGAACATATACACGAGCATATGTACGTAAAAATCACATAAAATTTGTACTTGACTACATACATACATACATGCATGCATACATACATACATACATACATACATACATACATACATGCATGCATACATACATACATACATACATATGTTCCTCGCACATATGTATGAATTTATGTATATTTAGACTTGTACGTACGTATAAATCTATATATATATACGTACACATTTATATACACATACATACATACATACACACATATGCATATATATACATATATATATATATATTTATATACATATAAATACATTTATGATATATATATATATATATACATATATATATATATATATATACATATGCATATATATACACGCATATATACACATACATAAATATACGGATGTATACATAAGTGTGTATGTCTGTATATATATATA
>NC_068986.1:29487049-29488749 GCF_001194135.2 Octopus bimaculoides | reverse complement strand
ATCTATATATATTTACAAACAGATGCATATGCATTTATATGTTTGCATATACTTATGTTCTTTTATATATATGCGTATATATATTTATATAATTATGTAATCATATAATTATGATTATTTATTTATAATAACGTATATAATTACATAATTAATATTATATATATGTATATGTGTGTCTATGTGCTTGTGTGTATGTGTAATATGAATTAAAGTCTAATCGTAGATACAATTGTGTATAAAAGAAATATATCTTAGACTTACACACACACCCACACACCCACACACACACACACACACACACACACACACACACACACACACACACACATATGCTCACACAGATTATTTGTATGATAAATAGTGATTTTTCTTCTAATCACTCATACGTTTAATCGGCCCTTCGATCATGCATACTCAGAGCTGTATATAAAGTTAGTGGCGCAAATCCTTGGTGTCATCTGTTATCTTACATGCATCATGGAGTGGTGGTGCTGGGGAGGAATAATCTTTGAAGCCCCTGAGAAAGGGTTTGTCATGTTTTGATGGGTCGAAACTAGTTCAATTCTTTTCAATTAAGATTGGGTATGTGTGGTAGAAGATGTAGAGTTTCAATGCATCTAAAAGTATGTGCCTTACATAACGTTGTCTTTGAGCCCTGATTTTTTCGATTTCCATATATGTTTTGAAAGCGATGTAATGTTCTTTTGTGGTGATATCGGAATGAATTATTGTGTGGGCTTAGGCGAAGTTTGTAGGGATGCCTTGTAAACTTTATTTAACTTGCTTATAGTATTGCTGACGGATACATGAATACCTCAACACAGTATACAAAAAAATTGTGTTAATCACGTTGGTCAAGGATAATTCCTTGATGTAGTTCGTTACCAGTGTTTTCATACTTAAGGCATCGGCGAAGATTTTGCATCGTTTCTCTGCAAATTTGCTGATGATCTTTTAAAGCAAAGTCTCAACCATAGTAGTAGTAGTAGTAGTAGTAGTAATAGTAGTAGTAGTAGTAGTAGTAGTAGTAGTAGTAGTAGATATAATAGTTAAAATTGTTGTTTAGCCTCATTTCAACCTTCATCGAGCAGGCTAGATTACACCGTTTGTTTTTCAGGTATAATGTATCCGACAACAAAGTATATTATAGAAAGTGTCTGTGTTTTTTTTTGTTTTCAAGACAGTTGTGTGTGCGTGTTTAGAGTGATTAGACTGCTATTTCCATTATGAGATTTCCGGTGCATGTTTCGCAAAAATTGGGGAAAACAGTCAACCTATATCAGTCACGCGACTGTGGTCATGCTGCAGCTGAAACTTATCTTCGTTGCTTCAACTACAATGATGAACGACGGATCTTGCATCGATTTCGACAGTGATTGTAGCAGTTCAATCAACAAAATCAATCACTGTGTTACACAAAATAAGTGGTCGGATATACCATAGGTATATGTATCTTTAACGGAACCCCGAACAGGTTACGAGTAACATTGTGTGTGACGAGACGAGTCGTTTGAATTCTCAAATCCAACAGGTAGGTTTCTACACCGTTTACCGTCACAAGTCTTCGGTCAGCTCGAGATTATGTAAGTAGATACTTATCAAAGTGCCACAAAGGAGAGCAAGCAGATTGCACTTATGCTAGAGAGAGAGAGAGAGAGAGAGAGAGAGAGAGAGAGAGAGAGAGAGAGAGAGAGAGAGAG
>NC_068986.1:29483436-29484537 GCF_001194135.2 Octopus bimaculoides | reverse complement strand
CACACACACACACACACACACAGACATATATCTATCTATACACACATACATAAACATGCATACATAAACATGCATACATACGTACACACACATATATACGTACATACATACATACATATATATACATATATATATATATGTATATATATATATATATATATATATATATATATATATATATATAAAATGTGTGTGAGTGTTTGTGTCTCTAAGAGCGTGTGTATATGTGTGTGTATGTTATATGTATATGTGGAAAGAGAGAGAGAAAGAGAGATAGAGAGAGAGAGAGATGAAGCAAGGAATAAAGAACATTTACATTCACATATACATTATTGTACACATATGTATGTATGCATATGTGTGTGTGTGTGTATATATACATACATACATACATACATATATATATATATATATATATATGCATAAAGTTATACACATACATGTTCATACAGGTATGCACACACACACACAGACATACCTATATACACATATAGATGCATATACATAGTTACATAACTATGTATGCATGATTGTGTCTATGTGTATATTCAATGTGAGTTGGAAAAGAGACATCGTCAGCCACTCCTCCCAGCAGAGATAAGAGGGTGTCAGGGTGTTTATGTTTATAATTGTTTTTGTTTTTAACTTTATTTATTGTTAGTTGTAACACACACCCACACACCCACACACACTCTTACACACACAGTCAGATATATTGGTACCTACGCGTAAAAACTTTTTACGTGTCGTCATCATCATCATCATCATCATCATCATCATCATCATCATGATTATCATCATCATCGTCATCATCATCATCATCATCACTACCATCATCGTCGCTACTACCTCTCCAATTCCTCTGCTTCTTTCTCCTCCTCTTATTCCTCCTCGTCCTATTCCTCCTTGTTCTCTTCCTCCTCTTCATTCTCCTCCCCGTCTTCCTCGTCGTCCCACTTTCCACTCTGCTCCCCCTCATCCTTCTTTAACTGTCCTCTTCTTACCCTTCTTCCGTCCTCCAGCCCTCCTCCTCCCGTCCTCATCCTACTCCTCCTCCATACCACTTCCTACCACCATACCACCTCCTACCCCTGCCCTCCT
>NC_068986.1:29480317-29480712 GCF_001194135.2 Octopus bimaculoides | reverse complement strand
AAAACGAAGAAGAAGAAGTAGAAGAAGAAGAAGAAGAAGAAGAAGAAGAAGAAGAAGAAGAAGAAGAAGAAGAAGAAGAAGAAGAAAAATTAAGCGGAAGAGAAGATGGAGTCTTTGAGGTGAAGAAAATTCTAGAATTGGACAAATGATTCAAAGGAAGCTAAGTTATGTTTGTATTGATGTCTTTGAAAGATTTTCAATTGGGAATGACGCAAAATGGACTGGAATTAAGGTATACCGTACATGAAAGCATATACACATACAAATACGTACGTATAAATCCATACATACACACTTGTGTGCGCGTATGTATATATGTGCATAGATACATATATATATATATGTATATCTACGTATATGTGCATAGATACATACATACATACATATATAAATAT
>NC_068986.1:29479444-29479963 GCF_001194135.2 Octopus bimaculoides | reverse complement strand
AGAGAGAGAGAGAGAGAGAGAGAGAGAGAGAAAGCTAAAACTGTTCACTGTCATTCGGTCTAACATATCCAGGTTACAGAATATGATGGAGTGCTCAACGCAATGTGCAAGTATAAATGTCTATGCGTGTATATGTATACATATATATATATATTGATGGGTGTGCTTATATTATCCTGTGTATCTGTCAGTTGATATGTGATAGTATGACTGTGCGTATGTGTGTGAGTGTGTGTGCGTGTGTGTGTATGTGTGTTTGTGTGTTTGTGTGTAGTGTATGTCTGCGCTCATCAGCGAATCCAAGTGTTTGTGTGTGAGTATTATATGGATACATACACACATACACTCACATACACACACACATATATATTTACAGCCACAAACGTTTGCACATGCTTGTATGTGTGAGTACATGCATCAGTGTACTCACAATCCTCAAATGCATTCACATGATTAAATGTGCGTATACATATGTATATATGCATATATGTATATATATATATACATATGTATATATAT
>NC_068986.1:29476928-29478798 GCF_001194135.2 Octopus bimaculoides | reverse complement strand
ATATATATATATATATATATATACATACACACACACACGCACACACACACGTAGTATGCGACATGTAGCAGCATATCGCTGATCTAATGAACAGCGATTCTTCTCCCGAATATCATGTTATTGATGGCATGTCGTCATCGCCCTCTTCCTCGTCTTTTTTTAAATATATATATATATTATCATCACCATCATTATGATTATCATCTTTATCATCATCATTTCTATAACCTTCACCGCCGCCACCACCACCAGCACCACGGCCACCGCCACGGCTACCGCCGCCACGGCTACCGCCGCCACGGATGCCGCCGCCACGGCTGCGTATTATTCTTCATCCGTATCACGATGTGGGTCACTAACACCGCCACCCCCACAGCTGCTGTTATCACCGTCGTCGTCGTCATCGTCGTCATCATCACCATTGATAAAGTGGACCACCACCACCACCGCCACCACCAATAACAACAACGACGTCGACGGCAACAACGATATCAGCAACACTTTTCCTATACTTCTCCACCACTTCCTCCTCCTCCTCATCATTTCGTCGTCCTCCTCGTAGCCGTGGTCTTCGACCTTGTCATCATCCCCATCTTTGTCATAATTCTCGTCGCCCGCATCATTTTCATCATCAGTTTCGTAAGTCTCGACATATTAAGGACCTGGTACATTTTCTTGACACTCCGTCGGTTACGACGACGAGGGTTCCAGTTGACCCCTCTCCACGGAAAAGCCTACCCATGAAATTAACGTGCAAGCGGCTGAGTACTCCACAGACACACATACCTGTAATGTGTGGTTCTCAAGGAGATTCAGTGTGACAAAGAATTAATTTTTGCCAGCTGAGTTGACTGGAAGAACGTGAAATGAAAGACACAATGCGCTTCTAGAAATCGAACTCATGACCCTACGATCGTGAGCGGCATACCTTAACCAATAAGCCACACGCCTTCACACCTGATATATAAATGGATATTTTTGTTGTTGGCACTCCGTCGCTTTCGACGATGAGGGTTCCAGTTGATCCGATCAACGGAACAGCCTGCTCGTGAAGTGAAGTGTTTTGCTCCAGAACACAACGCACCAACCGATCCGAGAATCGACCCCACGATCTCCAGATCATGAGTGAAACACCCTAAAGACTAAAGCAACAAAGCCTAAAAAAAAAAAAATTACATTCGATTTTTTTTTCGATTTTTGTTTTGAATTTTTTTTCTATTTGTATGTTTGATTGTTTGCTTCAGTGACGCAGAGAAAAAAAAAAGAAGCAGATTAAACTCTTCAAACTCTGAGTATAAACACTGAAACGTCAACAGCTAAACATTTACAAAAGGAAGAATAATCTAAATAATCCGAAGCTGAAATTAGATGGAAAAAATCAAATCTAAATTAGCCGTCAGTTTTTGACGCCAAGAATACATTAGCTGTAGATCTAAACTGCTTTGATACAGGTTATGTAGTTTGATCATTATCTCAGTTTTGACATCTATAGATGATCAATCAGCTTCTCTTAAACTGATACGATGTCGTAATTCTGACCCGACTCTTGATCTCAGGCGTCACGATAATTTATGGTTATATCTGTTGTGTCACCTTACCGATACTTCTTCTGTTGATAATGTGAAGATGTTGGAGTTCCTCACAGATTGTATCAGTATGAACGAAGGAAGTTTCTAGTGGCACATAACAGAAAACCAGAATATCTTACAACAATGCAGTGGTTTTTCAACGAGGGTGCATAAGGCCTTTGGGGGTCTATGTCACCCTTCTTGGGGGTCCATATGGCTCTTGGGGGTCCATATGGCTCTTGGGGGTCCATATGACTTTTGGGGGTCCATATGGCTCTTGGGGGTCCATATGGCTCTTGGGG
>NC_068986.1:29472051-29475266 GCF_001194135.2 Octopus bimaculoides | reverse complement strand
GCGGTAGAAGAGGGGATTGTGAAGCTGGCTGAGCGCTTCCCTCCTGTAAAAGTCCGCGCGCCACACCACCACTGCTCCATATATATATATATGTGTGTGTAGAGCTGGTCAATATTGATCGCGAAGCTCCTAAAGCCGCACAGCTTTTGGAGGAAAAAAAACCCGTTGTAGATCAAAAGAGATTTTCATATAAATATTTCTTTGTTATATTATTCAAGTTACAGTTGGATTGTCTACAATTGGGGGTTTATTAGCTAGGATGAGGAAATCTAAAGTTATGCGTTAACTGCATTAGCTCCTATTCATGAAGTATTCGAACGCGTAAGCAGTCAAATAAAGTCAAGGCTTAAAAAGCCTTGAAAATATTATCAAGCATTTAAGAGTCATATTTTATAAGACATATGGAGAAATGTATAAACTCGACTATGATACGAGTTAGGTTAACAAACTTGAAAATGTTCAGTAAATGTTTGATAATTAAGAATTGGTAATTAATTCGGTTTGGGGGAAAACAGACCTGTAGGTACAGCCTTGAAAATGGTAAAATGACGAATCAAAGTGTGTAAAAGTAAGAAATTAAAAATGAAGAATGAAGCACTCACGCTCGGCACGAACCTCTGAGCTCATAAGACTGGAGTTTAACCCGGTGTCCGTGGCTTAACAGACTTTCTCTTCCTTTTCTCCTGAACGGGACGCTAGTCCCTCTCATGGTTAACTTCCCAGCTATTGCTGGAAATCGTTTACAGCTGAGTGAACTGAAGCAACACGAAATGAAGTGTTTTGCTAAAAGACCATAACTCAACGCCCGATCTAGGAATAGAAACTGCGATCTTATCATCGTGAGTGCAACACTGTGACCACTAGACCACTAGACCACGCGTCTTTGCAACGAAGCCCTACGAGAACCTTAATCTATTGTCCAACATAACGCTACAACCTGGCCCTTTGATGCTTTTAACAAAGTTTAATCTCTTGTAAGTATTCAGACCAGTTCTCCGCTTTCAGGATAAGCTTCGAGTAGTGTTCACTTCTCAATTTCTACCATCTCTTTCGGAGATCTCCGATAAAAGTCATGGACACCACCCTTATCCTCAGATGTAAAAAAAAAAAAGGGAGAAAAAGCGGTGAAATGCGGCTTCAGCAAATACTTAGTTAAATGCTTACATTGAATATCAAGTCTTCACCACTCGATAATTAATCGTAGATATAGAGAATGAAAAAATACCTACGTGTTTCTGAAGAGTACAAATTGTTTTTGAACAGCCGTTTTTGGCGTTGCTTATTTGGCATCTCTGATTATATGCTGATATATTTGACATCAGACGTTTTAATGTTTCTTTTATTCTCTTCCTTTCTACACCTCTGTCTGTCTCTCTGATTATATATGTGAAGATATTTATCTTTATGTATCAGAGGACAATGAAAGTATTTATATCAAATTGCAATATCTCTCTTTCTCTCTGTCCCTCTCTGCTTACGTGAATGAGCATCCAGTTATGTTTGTACATGCAATGTCTCTCTCTCACTTTCACTCTATCTGTATGTGCATATATTTCTGCGTGTGCACTAATGTGTGTGTGAGTTGGTCTCAAGCGCCAAAAAGTACTTTCACCAAAAGAAGAAGAATGTCCAGTAAGGCTGAGCCAGACAATTAGCGGAAAAACAGCTGCGCTTAATCGGCTCATTCAGGATTACGCACCAGACTAAAATACCAAACCACTTTTATGAAAGAAATTATTAGAAAAGGGAAGATATGGTACCATGTTTAGACATTATTATTGCATGCAAAGTAAAGAATAATGTATACGCTATTTCATTTGTAATTGGGGATATTGCAATGATACAGGCCTGTCTCTGTAACGAGATGAACAAATGATCGAGAAAATCATATTAATAGGAACTGTAAATATTCCATACATTAACCACGAAAATATTTATAGTATGTCTTTACAAATGTACATTACTCTCTTTATGGATATAAGAAAATGTTCATTTATCTTTCCATTCTCAACAAATTCTAATATTTATTATTATTATTGTTATTATTATTATTATTATTATTATTATTATTATTATTATTATTATTATTATTATTATTATTATTATCATCATCATCATCATGCCCACCATCATGATCATGATCATGATCATGATCATGATCATCATCATCATCATTATCATCGTCATCATTGTTGTTATAAAAAAGGGAAAACTTATATCAATATTCTATATAATTTTAATGTTTCCTTTTTTTTTTAAATAAAAAAAAACGATGCTTTTTTTTAAATCTTTCGATATCTTTTGAGCGATGATAACTAAACACACTAAATAACAATGAATAATGATGATGATGATGATGATGAAGTTGATAATAATATTAAAAATAAAAATTCTTTGTAATTTAGCAATAATAACAATAACAACAACAATAACAATAATAATAATAATGATGATGATGATGATAATAATAATAATAATAATAATAATAATAATAATAATAATAATAATAATAATAATAATAATAATAACAATAATAATAATAAACACTCGGCAAGAAATGGAAGAAAATTTGAAGAAAGAAGAAAAAAAAAATAGTAATAATAATAATAATAGTAGTCGTAGTAGTAGTAGCAGTAGCAACAGCAACAACAACAGCAACAACAACAAGAACAACAACAACAACAACTGTATGAATGATAAAATGTACAATAAGGAAAGATTACCAGCGGCTGCAGCAACCGAAGCAATAGCGAAAGAAACCCCGAAAAAGTGTTTTGATTCGCTGCATCTTTGCCTCTGCGTTAAAAGACGACTTCATTTAGGGAACAAAATATATATGAAAACCCCGCTGTTACAAGGTTTCGTTTCTCACTGACGATCACTTTCTTTCGCTCTGCCTTTGTCTCGGTGCATGCCTAACTTACTTTTCTTTCTCGCTTCTCTTTACTGATTCTTAAATTTCTTTTGCTTCAATTTTCTTTTGTGTTTCTTCATTCTATTATTTTGTGTTTGTTTGTTTGTTTCTTTTATTGTTAATATTATATTTGTTTTTTTCTTTTGCTTATCATTTCATAATTTCAAAATTTTTTCCATTCAGTTTTTTTTTCTTCAGTATTTATATAAATATATAATCATTTGTATGTCTCACTCTCATTTCTGCTCACTTTCTTACCCTCCCTCTCTTAATGTATATATATATATATATATATATATAT
>NC_068986.1:29467867-29468375 GCF_001194135.2 Octopus bimaculoides | reverse complement strand
ACACACACACACACACACACACACACACACACACACACACACACACACAATAAAAAAAGGCATTGAAAGCAAGAGCAATAAGTAAAAATATTATACCGCAACACTGCATCGCCATTTTGTAACGTGGTTGCATCTTTCTCTCAGTGTTTTCTACTGAATATAATATGTAATATATATGCAAACCATTTTTATTTTCCCAACAACATATCGCTATCTCCATCTATCTACACTCACAAACTCATCCATATTGGTCTATTCTATGTATGTGTGTGTTCGTACATGTGTGTGCGTGCGTGTGTGTGTGCGTGTGTGTGTGGGAATGAGTATGTATATGTATATGCACAGACGTGTATGTATATAGATACAATTATATCTACCTACCTATCTATCTATCTATATATATATACATATGGCATACATATTATAAATGCATACATATTGCGTTTATAATATATATATATATATATATATATATATATATATATATATATATATATATATATATATA
>NC_068986.1:29464678-29466669 GCF_001194135.2 Octopus bimaculoides | reverse complement strand
ATATATATATATATATATATGTTCATATGTACGTATATTCATATGTACGTATCGGCCCATGTGTGCATTTTATTTAGAAATTCACGCGTAACATAGTATGTTAGGCGTAGAGCTCATAATGTGTGTATGAGTACACATACAGATGACCGATACCAACTTGTTGGAATGCTGAAATCATAAAGACTTTGGATAAAGTGTTGGCTGATAAACTCTACACTTTCTCTTCTCCGTTAATTATTGTCATTATCTTTATTATAAATACAGTGTATATGTGTATATATATATATATATATGTGTGTGTGTGTGTGTGTGTGTGTGTGTGTGTGTGTGTGTTAGCATGGCTTAGTGGTTAGGGTGTTGCACTCATGATTGCGAGATCGCGAGTTCGATTCCCAACTCGGCGTTGCGTTGTGTTCTTGAGCAAAGCACTTCATTTCACGTTGCTATGCGATCATTTTGACATCTGACATGTGACGCCCAGTTGCACTTGTACAGGTAATGTCAATTTGATGGAGGGGGTGGTCACTATAAACAAATCATCTGTGTGGTTGTTCGGTAAGAAATTGTTGAACCCTCATACGTCGTCTAACAACAGTAGAGTCCATTATTATACAAATATATATAACTTAGATAACTTATGTTTCGATCAAAGATTAGTCCAGGCCATGTCTAACTTAATAGCAACACCTTATAGGATTTTCTAAATCCTTTTTAAGTCAAGTTTTGTGGTATCATGGCCCTTGTTGAGTGAGTTGTATGTATCCAAGTATAGGTGTCTTATCTGGTATTCATTGAAGAAATTTGTCCAGATTCCGTTTAAAGTGGATGGGATCCTTTTCTTCTTTGATCTGTTTTAGTACAATGTTAAATATGGCAGGGCCTATTGCGGAAAAGAAATTGTGTTGCAGCATACTTATGTGTTGTGATCCAGCTAAGAGTACAACAGTAACTATTGGAAATATTGTAGTTTATTATTATTATTATTATTATTATTATTATTATTATTATGATTATTATTATTATTATTATTATTATTATTATTATTATTATTATTATTATTATTATTATGTTTGGCTTTTGCTTTGTATTTGTACAAGTTGACTCCAAGCCTCACCCAGAGACATCGACTGACAACAAGTTAGGAGTTCAAGTTGGTGTTACGACTAAGGCGCTATATTTTTGGTTCTGCATAGAGTATTTGTTCTAGAGAAGGTCTGTCAAAACATAAGAAAACTAAAAGTTTTAAGAGTGATTTGATTATAAGATGATAATGTGATCTTAAGATGACAGTAAAAGGTGTTTGCTATTATGTACATTTTAAAGTACTTTTGACAATACTTACAGGCTAAAATATTTTGAGGATTACAAAGACAATAATTTTTCGTAGGATATGAGCAGTTCCCATGAGCACTATTTCTTAGATTTCTACCATTTTGGAGTTTCCTGGTATCTGAGACAGGTAGCAATCAGCCCCTTTTGTTATCCTTCCTAGGGCACCTATGACAACAGGTATTGTTTTAGTCTTGAGGTTCTGCATGTCGCCAATTTCTATTTCAAGGTCATTATATTTGTTCAGTTTTTGGTAGATTTTGACAGATACATTTATGTTGACTGCGATAGTCATATGGATGAGGAGGCATGATTTTTGTCTGAAATTCTTTAATATAAAGTCCTGGCCTATTTGCATCTAGCTTTCTGTCAGTTTGAATAGTAAAGTTTCAAAGGAGTGAGATGTGATCATTTTCAAGCACTGGATGTGGTTTTGTTTTCCCACCGGTTTTTATCATGGGGCAGATCCAGTGAATAAACTGTGTCGCGCCTGTCATGCCTGTTGAGAAACTCTGTAGGCGCAAAGTTTCTTCTTCTTCTTCTTCTTCTTTATTTATCTATTTTTCGGCTATTTTTCAATATTATTTTATTCATTTGCTTCATTCCTCTTTTGTCCAAGCCTAACGAATGCACAAATAGAGTCAAAGGAGTTTTCCAACGTA
>NC_068986.1:29460740-29464467 GCF_001194135.2 Octopus bimaculoides | reverse complement strand
CTCTTTCTGTCTATCTTCCTCTACCAACCCCACTAGTAGCATAAGTTCTACAATCACCAGTACCAACCATTATCGAAAGCAGCAACAGCAGCACCACCACCACCACCACCAAAACCACCACCACCACCACCACCATCACCACCACTACCACCAACAACAACAACAACATTACCACTACCATCATTGCCGCCACCACCACCAATTTACATTACTGCATGCTCATAGAAAATCGCTAAAAACCGTCTAAAAAACCGATGATAATAATATCTTCTAATGAAATGTCTATATTTCTTTGAATAGCTTTTATGAACAAAAAATATTGGCCCCCTCTCGCAACATGTTTACATTTGTTTAATTGATAGAGTTTCGAGATTTCAGAATCCTCTTTCCAATGAAAGAAATCGGATTACTTTCGATGAAGCTTAAAACGGATTAAAGAAGTATAATAACGCAGTTAATAAACCATAGGAAATCACCAACTTAACGCTGCGTCATACATGTGTGTTTAACATGCGTACATGTGAATGCTACATGTCGACGTTAATGAATTACTATGTATGTCATGTCTATGTTTGTGTGTATGCATGAATGTAGGTTCACACACACACACACATACACACACACACACACACACACACACACACACACACACACACACACACACACACACACACACACACACACACAGACACATGTATATTATAATAGATCAGAATTCAATTTATCTATATATGTATGTATGCATGTGTATATACATATACATGTATATATGTGGGTATGTATGTGTATATCTATCTATCTATCTATCTATCTATCTATCTATCTATCTATCTATCTATCTATCTATCTATCTATCTATCTATCTATCTATGTGTGTGTGTTATAAAGTTTGTGTGGTTAGTTATTTTCCAATAAATTTTAACCTTAATGAAAAAGTCTTTCACGTTTCGAGCCCACGTTCTTCGACAGAAAGTAATAAGAGAGAGAGAGAGAATGGAAAAAGAATATATATATATATATATATAAACACACACACATATATATTATACACATATATATTTACATACACGCACATATGTATGCATACATGTAAATATATATATATATATATATATATATATATATATATATATATAAACATGTATAATACATGCATATATATATTTTTTTCTTTTAGCTGTTCTTAAAAGAGTTCAAGCTGGTCGCTAACAAAATGACAAGACTTTTTGAGTTAAGAGATCTCCCAGTGTTTGTAACTATGTGATCGAGCTGGTGTGCATCTGTTCACCTAAAGAATGTATGTATGTAATGTATGTATGTATGTATGTATGTATGTATGTATGTATGTATGTGTCCATGTAACGAGGTGGTAGACAGGAGAGAAAGGAGAAAGAGAAGTCGAGAAGAAAATATAGAATATAATATATAATGTATTCCAGTATTAACTCTAATCTTTAATCAAGGATCTTGAATATGTGACGTCGACACTAAATCAGTGACCTAAACACCTTAATAACAGCATCGTTCTTTATGTTTGATCGTACACATCAACCAAAATACCTTTTTTTAAACCCTTAATTCTGCATGTAAATTACGTCTTTGAACCTTTTACTTGCACCTGCTACACTTCAAGGATCATATAACATCATTTAAATACAAGTTTCTCAAAATATACTTCAAAAACCCTTCTGTGCAATAACATCAGTTAAGATCGCCTTGGTGACCTCCCTTTTTTTTTACGACGTATAATAACACGTTGTACCCTGTACGTGTCTTGACATAGGTGGATAAGAAGAGTTTATTTTGCATAAAAAATAACGCCCCTTAAAAATTTTTTTTTTTGTTTTTAACATGAAACAAAATCAAACTGAAACTAAGCATATTGTGTGTGATATTTCTTCAAATTATTACTTTTTCTCTATTATTTTACTCGAGAAATATTGTTGCCAACAAGGTTTCCTCTTCACAAGACAGCTACACTTGTGCGGAATAGAAGCCATTACTCTCTGAAATCGCATGAAAACCTTTCTGTCTGAAAAAGGAAGAATGTTGTTTAATGTAGTCCTGTGCCAAACAAATACAGTAGCGATGATCATGGCTGGAATGCCTTTAATTATAGATTTGTTTCATCAGTGCTAATCTGCCGCGCAATGGCCCAGTGGTTAGGGCAGCGGACTCGCGGTCATAGGATCGCGGTTTCGATTCCCAGACCGGACGTTGTGAGTGTTTATTGAGCGAAAACACCCAACAGCTCCACGAGGCTCCGGCAGGGGATGGTGGCGAACCCTGCTGTACTCTTTCACAACAACTTTCTCTCACTCTTCCTGTTTCTGTTGTGCCTGTAATTCAAAGGGTCAGCCTTGTCACACTGTGTCACGCTGAATATCCCCGAGAACTACCTTAAGAGTACACGTGTCTGTGGAGTGCTCAGCCACTTGCACGTTAATTTCACGAGCAGGCTGTTCCGTTGATCGGATCAACTGCAAAAGCTTTGTGACAAGCCTCCATAATCTTGGAAAAATGTTGAGCATTTGGATCTATATCCTCAAACATAGAAAGACTTTCAATATATGCAAATGCTTGCTGCATTTTCTTCGCGGTAAAGTGACGTGGCTCAGGATCAACTCCCTCTTCTTCATTTTGCTGCTCGGGAAGCTCTATCAAATCATCGCTCAATAGGGGCTACTTGTCTTTTTCAAATAAATCTGTGAAATTCTCCTCCTCCAAATCCTTTTCCAGTTCTTTGCTCGTAGTCACCAACTTTTTGATGATGGCAATATTATCAAACCTCTTAAAGTCATCACGAATTGCGGGCATACTTCTCCCATACACCATTCATAGCCGTGCTCTGTACATCATTCCATGCCGCTGTTACGTTCTGTACAATCTTGTAGATATTGTATCTCTTCCAAAAGTCATGAAGTGTAATGGACTCATCAAGATCAGTTACAGCTATTGCTTACCGCAGCGTACGCTTCATATAGTAACGCTTGAAAATAGCAATTATTCTCTGATCCATTGGCTACAGAAGAGACGTGGTGTTCGGAGGGAGGTATACGACGGTAACGTTGGGGTCAAAATCTACGATGTTTTGCGGGTGGCCATGAACATTATCTAAGATAAGTAAAACCCTAAAAGAAATCTCCTTCTCCTTACAGTATTTCTCTTCTGCTGGGATAAAATGATTGAAGAACCAATCTTCAAAAACAACAACAATAGCCTATGCTTTTGAATTAGCCATCCATATAACAGGGAGAGACGCCTTGGGTATGTTCTTCAGGTCACGGGGCAATGGCTTTAACATAAAATTTCCTGCACAGTTACCTCCCAACATAATGGACACACGTTCTTTTGAGATCTTGTAGCCTGGAATAGTTTTCTCCTCCTTGGAAATGAATGAATGGTCTGGCAATTTTTTCCAATACAATCCAGTTTCGTCTACGTTAAAAATCTGTTTGGGAAGAAACCCGTTTTCTTCGACGATTTTCTTCAATGCATTAGAAAATTCTGCTGCTGCTTGTTCGCCAGCTGATGCACTTTCACCTTGCTTCTTAATGGAGTGATAACTTCTTCGCTCCTTAAATCTCATCCTTGACTTGCCTTGAACTCTACATCTTCCTCATCTGGATATTTTTTCTTCAGGTCCTCAAAGACAACGCTTTCTCTTGAATGATTTCTTGACTAATAGTACCATGCTGACGATTCAACCTAACAATCCAAAGAGAAA
>NC_068986.1:29456518-29457250 GCF_001194135.2 Octopus bimaculoides | reverse complement strand
CTTATCTTTCGACTTATTTGCCATGAAACCACCTCAATTCTGGAATTCTGGGAAGAGGGTATTTTCAAGTTAAAGGAAAGATGGAGACGCATTGTGCAACAAAATGGTTCATATTTGGTTGATTAAAAATGTAATGGCAAGTATTTATTGACCTTTTTCTTTCCTTTAAAAATCGGCACGAACTTTCCGGACAACCCAATATATATATATAAACATATTTATATTATATAAACACACACACACACACACTTACACGTATACAAGTAAATACATCTTTGTATGTAGGTATGAATATACTAGCGGAAACGTAGATTTTCACATTAAAGTTTTATGTTCATGTTGTCATTACTTACTTATTTATGCCGACATTACTTTCTAGAGATGGCATTTCAATACTAGGAGGGCATGTTGTTTTTGTTGTTTAAATGAAAGCCTTCAGTATTGAAATGTCGCCTGTTGAACGACTGTTTGGCGCGAAAATTTACGTCATGGCTGCAGAGACATTAAACGTTAATAAATTAATATATCAAACATGCTGTATGTATTGTATAGTCTTTACTTCGTTCTATGCAATTCACGCAGATATACACGTGTCCGCTCACTTATACATTCACAAACACTCGCGAGTATAATATATATATATATATATATATATAGATTACTCTATTTACATAATATCGAGGTCTCCTTCTTTTGTTTCATTTTATTATTAATATGTGTGTGTATATATAT
>NC_068986.1:29454775-29456289 GCF_001194135.2 Octopus bimaculoides | reverse complement strand
GTCGCTTACGACGTCGAGGGTTCCAGTTGATCCAATCAACAGAACAGCCTGCTCGTGAAACTAACGTGCAAGTGGCTGAGCACTCCACAGACACATGTACCCTTAACATGTGTGACAAGGCTGACACCTTGAATTACAGGCACAACAGAAACAGGAAGTAAGAGTGAGAGAAAGTTGTGGTGAAAGAGTACAGCAGGGTTCGCCACCATCCCCTGCCGGAGTCTCGTGGAGCTTTTAGGTGTTTTCGCTTAATAAACCACTCACAATGCCCGGTCTGGGAATCGAAACCGCGATCCTATGACCGCGAGTCCGCTGCCCTAACCACTGGGCCATTGCGCCTCCACTCATGCGAATATATACATGCAAAAGTACACAAATGCGCACATACCATGGTTATAGAAGTGCTTAATTATATCCACATGCAATTAGTTTGTGAGATATTTAAACCATTTGGTTCGAAAGCGAGCTTCTTACCACACGTCCACGGCTACGCCTATTTTTGAAAAAAAAAAAAAATAAATAAAATAAAAGAAATAGCAGAAAATATTTGGAGTAGCCACGCACTAATTTGGTTTTGTGACAGTCACAAAGCTATGAAACTCTAAAACAGGTTTCTTTCCATAATGATGTGAAAGTGAAGAAAAATTAGCCAGAGATAACTTAAGAGAGAAACGAATACCTACGCATTCGGATCGATATTTCTATCCATTCCGCCCCAAAACGTTATCCAGAATATAAGTGAAAACCTAGCAATTGAAATAATCAGGATACTGGACATGAGAGTAATAATTGGATATGATATAAAGAATAATGATAACCAAAAAATATTATCACTATATCGGTGCTCTTAACTTTATACATATTTCATTAGCGTAACTTATACATTACATGTTTTACATGAGCTCTTCTCTAAAATTTGTAACATCTCACCTTATATATTCCTTATTAGTTAATAATAATAATAATAATAATAATAATAATAATAATAATAATAATAATAATACCAACAATAATAATAGGAGCTGCAATTAGGGTGGAGCATTTGCAGAAAACAGCACTGCTTGGAACCGCTCGAATACTCCACTCGAACGTGTTCAAAAAATAAGAGGTGTTACCTTAGTTCACTGCTAGTGAGCAGCTGACAATGTAGTACATCTCCAGCGTTAGAAGCTGTGCAAAGGCAATAATAATAATAATAATAATAATAATAATAATAATAATAATACTGGCTTGAAATCAGAAACAGAGGGGTTTGTCATAGCAGCCCAAGATCAATGCCTACCTACAAAGAACTACCAGGCCAACATATTAAAGAACGGCAGCTCCCCATTATGTCGTATATGCCAACAACAAAATGAGACCATCGATCATGTTGTCTCCATGTGCAGTCTGCTTGCGCCTACAGAGTATCTCAACAGGCATGATAGAGCTGCACAATATATTCACTGGGTAATATGCAAAAACCTGGACTTGCCCCATGATAAAAACTGGTGGGAACACAAACCACCCCCAGT
>NC_068986.1:29453184-29454401 GCF_001194135.2 Octopus bimaculoides | reverse complement strand
ATGGCTGAAGTTCAAAAGATAGTGCTCATGGGAACTGCCCATATCCTACGTAAAATACTGTCTATGTGATCTCAAATTTTAAAGCAAACACATAATTTTCTTATGGTTTCTTAAACATTCACTTGAACAAAACTGTACAAATCCAAATATATGGTACCCTAGGCATAACACCTACATGAACTTCTAACTTGTTGTCTCTTGAGGTCTCTGGGTGAGACTTGGATCCAACTTGTACAAATGCAAAACAAAAGTCAAACATAAAATAATAATAATAATAACGGTACCAAATTTTGGCACAAGGCCAGCAATTTTGGCGGATACTATGGCATCGCATACAAAGCTTGTACTATACCGAATACTATAACAAATTCCACACAACATCTTTCCTGCATAATTCAATAGTTTTCATAACAAAAAAGAACAACCACCACCTTTGAAACAGTTCAGCAAAAAAAAACAACATAAAAATAAAATACATATAACATGATATCTCACCATCACCCAGCAAAGATAATATGCTATACAGACGTGCCCCTTATGGGACACAAGAAAATTCACATAAAAATATTAGTTTCAAGTTTGGGCTCAAGGCCAGAAATTTCGGGGGCGGGGTAAATCGATTACATTGATCCCCAGTGTTCGACTGCTACTTATTTTATCGATTCCGAAACGATGAAAGGTAAAGTCAACCAATGTGGAATTTGAATTCAGAACTGAAAGATGGATGAAATGCCGCTAAGCATTTCATCCGGCATGATAACGATTCTGCCAGCTCGCCGCCCTTATAGTCTCTTAATATTATTCTCACATAAAAAATATTACTCACTCTTTTACTTGTTTCAGTCATTTGACTGTGGCCATGCTGGAGCACCGCCTTTAGTTGAGCAACTCGACCCCAGGACTTATTCTTTGGAAGCCTAGTACTTATTCAATCGGGCTCGTTTGCCGAACAGCTAATCTTATTTCTACCACGTGCTTTCACTGCTCTACCGAGCGCAGCTCTATGTGCCTTGGGTATGCGCAGTAGTTTGTTGTGTATTATTATTATTATTATTATTATTGTTATTATTATTATTATTATCGTTGTTATCATCACCATCATCATCATCATCATCTTCATCATCATTACCATCGACGTCGTCGTCATCATCTTCAACATCATCATTATTATAAAACGAAATAATATCTAAAAAAAAAAAAACAATCCCGCCCCACCA
>NC_068986.1:29451642-29453079 GCF_001194135.2 Octopus bimaculoides | reverse complement strand
GTCAAGAAGTATCGAAATATTGCAATCCTCTGATGATGGCCTCCAGTTTTCACATCTTCCATTTTACGCCTCCCTTATTAGAGCGACGAGATGTCGTCTGTTCATTAGCTTTTACTAAAACGTAATTTTTATTTATGCTTTGACATGAAGTTAGACTAAAACGAAGACACGCTGCTGTTGGTGTTGGTTGGTGGTGGTGCTAATGATGATGACGACGTTGATGGTGACGATGATGATTGTTGCAACACTACCACCACCACCACCACCACCAACAACAACAACAACTAATAATAATAATAATAATAATAATAATAATAATGATAATGATAATAATAATAATAATAATAATAATAATAATAATGATAATAATAATAACAACAATAATGATAAATATGATATGTATTGTAAATGTATATCATCGACCTTTTTTCTCAACCTCCGAATTATATATATACATATGTGTGTGTGTGTGCGTGTGTGTCTGTATGGATGTATATGTGTGCTTGTGTGTATTTATATATATATACACACGCACACACGCACAAACGCACACACACACACACACATATATATACATGTATACATTTATATATATATATATATATACATATACACACACACACACACACATATATATACATATAACGACACGCTACTTTTTTGAGCATGAATTTGTGTATATACGCAAGTAATATAGGCGTAATATAAGACGTATGAGTATATATGTATATTTATGTATGAATATATCCTATGATTATACATTCCAGAGTGTGTGTATGTGTGTGTGGGAGAGTGATTATAACATATATTTATGTACTTACGTACGTACGTATGTATGTCTGTATGTATGTCTGTATATGTCTGTATATATATATTCCAGATTCTGCATGCAAACCATGCAGAAAATATACACAATACAGGATGGGCGAAACTTTATTCCGTTCCGATGTTAAACTAGCGGCCATCTTAGCACAACCACATAGCCCTTGGGTGACTTTAATGAATTGCAATTTATCGAAAGTACCATGGTGAAGTCAGCGGTTTGGGTTTGTCTTTCAGGACCTGTTAAAGTATCATGGACACGCTCTCGCATGGGTCTATCTATCTATCTATCTATCTATCTATCTATCTATCTATCTATCTATCTATCTATCTATCATTCTATCTATCTATCTATCTATCTATCTATCTATCTATCTATCTATCTATCTAACTAGCTAGCTATTTACACACATGCTAACACACACGTACACACACACACACAAGCACACACACGTATATGTACGCACACACACACACACATATAGATGTATATATATATATATATATATATATATATATTACAAATTAAAAGGGTAAAGGAATTATCAATTTATTAATTAATAAATCAATTAATAATTAATAATTTTTTACCAAGCCCAACGGTATGAAAGCACC
>NC_068986.1:29450812-29451425 GCF_001194135.2 Octopus bimaculoides | reverse complement strand
TGGTGGAGAACTTATTCAACAAAAGTTCATATATTTATAAATATAATTAAGGGATCAGCAAAATATTTGCTTCACCATATACCGAAGTTGAGAAAAATAGCAGCTAAAAAAGCTGAGAATCTCACAGATAGCATCACTTCGGTATATGGTGAAGCAAATATTTTGCTGATCCCTTAATTATATATATATATATATATATATATATATACGCACACGCAAACAAAAATGTGCATATACTACGACACACGCATACATACAAACTTACACACATGTATTATATATATTTATATGTGTATGTGTTAGTGTGTTGGTATGTCTGTCTGTCTCATCTCTCTCTTTCTTTCTTTTACTCTCAGTCTGTCTTTCTCTCTCTTCTCTCTCACTCTCTCTTCTCTCTCACTCTCTCTTCTCTCTCACTCTCTCTTCTCTCTCACTCTCTCTATATATATGTAGATAGATAGATAGAAAGATAGATATATGTATGCATAGATATATGTATGCATAGATATATGTATGCATAGATATATGGAAATGTATATACATACATATATAAATATATATAAGTACGCATGTATATTAGGAACTGTATATATATATATATATATATATATAT
>NC_068986.1:29446734-29449825 GCF_001194135.2 Octopus bimaculoides | reverse complement strand
TATATATATATATATATATATATATGCCTAGTACATAGACAGATACAAAGATATAACTTTATGTAAGTGTGTTTGTATATTTAATATGCCACGAATAACATAAGCATGTGTGTGTATGTGTGTGTATGTGTGTGTGCGTGTGTGTGTGTGTGTGTGTGTGTAATTATGCATTGCTATCAGTTATTTCCTATATAATACTGAACTTTGTAATAGAATTAATAGAGATGTGTAAGTAAGAAGCTGTCGTAGTTTATGTCTATGCAATGAATATGGCCTAATGAGTCCCCGATATTTCTTCGGAATGTTGGATGGTGGAACTGATGATGGTGCTGCTGGTGAGGTTGTTGTTGGTGCTGATGTTGTTTTTGTTGACGTTGTTGTTATTTTTGTTCTTGGTGGTGGTCGTGGAAACGGTAGGGATGGTGCTGGCCATGGGCAGTGGAGGGAGTAACTTAGGTGTAGCAGACGTACGCTATAAAAGTATGGAGATCTCTAAAAACTGTGTGATCGTGTTGACAGACATCTTTGATGTGACGACCATCTTCATAGACACATACACACGCGCGCGCGCGCACACACACACACACATACACATGCACACACACACACACACACACACACACACAGACACAGACACATACGCATATATATATATATATATGGGCACATAAACATATGCAGACATATATACATACGTCTCTCCCTCTCTCCTTCTCTCTCTCTCTCTCTCTCTCTCTCTCTATATATATATATATATATTATATATATACATATATATATCGTGCATTTATGTATGTATATATATATATATATGTATGTATATAAAATATATATATATATATTGTTGACCTTTTTTATTTCTTAATTTTGTAAATTTTGAATTCATTTTCCTTCATAATTTCATAATCTTGTTGTCATTCGGCTCTCTGTCTGTCTGGTCGACCGTCTGGCTGGTTGGTTGAGGGAGTCTATATTTATCATCACATCTCTCTCCCAAATCCTTCTTCTTCTTCTTCTTCTTCTTCTTCTTCTTCTTCTTCTTCTTCTTCTTCTTCTTCTTCTTCTTCTTCTTCTTCTTCTTCTTCTTCTTCATGTTACCCTTGGAAAGGAAAGCGAAGGTGAAGAGGGAGATGCTGTCACAGCCTCACCCAGTAGATTTGTAAAAAGGTGAGGGGGGGGGGTGTAGTGAGAATGGTAGAAATGAAAGGATCTACTCTAAGCTTGCGCCTGCAGGCTGAAGATCGCTGAGGAGAAACACTTACTTTGCTGCTCTTGGTGTGTCGGGTAACTCGGGATTTGCCAGGCTCTTTGGTTGGTTGCCCTAGAAGTCCTACTGTACCAGGAGATTGCATCATCCTCATCGTCATCATCATCGTCATCATCATTATCTTCATCATCATGATCGTGATCATGTTAATACTGTATAAGTTTTTTAAAAATCATTCCATTCTATTTAAAGCCCACACTCTAAGTATTTCTTTGTATTGTTCTTCTCATCTGTCACCCTGGTATCAAATAAAAGAATTCCTTGTCACCATCATCGACGTCGTCATCGTCTTCAATGTCGCCTTCATCATCATCATCATCATCATCATCATCATCTTCATCATCATTATCACTGTTGTTGTTGTTGTTCCTACTGTAACTTCATTACTTATTATCTATTTATTTATATAATATATTTTTTATTTAATGTAGTTGCAAATGCCAAAATATTTATCCTTTGAGATCCTGCAATGGTGCAGTTAGACAGCAGAATATATTTCTACTTCAAATTAAACTGGCTTATGCAAATTAGCCTCTCGGACAGGAAATTACATAGACATAATGACATCGAGTTACAAATGTGATGTTTATTGCAAGAACTTTCAAAGTTCCTATGTTGAAATTTCTTACAGAATTTGGTAAACTATCATTAGATTTCATTTTATTTCATTTTTATATTTTGACTTATATTATTATTATTATTATTATTATTATTATTATTATTATTATTATTATTATTATTATTATTTTCTTTATTGTTCATGGTTTGAGAAATAATACACACTAAAAGTTTCCTTTCTTCAGAAAGAATTAGACATATCTCGGAAAGCTTGCACGAAAATTGTTCCAGACTACCAAATATTGAGTGTATATTAATGAAGGTTTGGTAGGGAAGACGGAGATATGTCAGCAACCGATTCCTAATACGTCCGTCTTGCAACCTCTTCGATCATGGCTACATGCCAGAAGAAAACTTCATGACTGTCCTTGCTAAAAGATAGTGATAAGGCAATCTTGATACGGGAATCCATCGACAGCGGGTTCATCCTAGATACAATGACACAGTAAAAGCCGTTTAATACAGCTCTTATAAAGATTTGTCCTTTATTTTACAGATGTTAGCATTGCTATCCTTTGGGATGTGTTTATATCTGTTCCTGTCAGCAATCTGTCAACTTGAAAGCGCCCGGCTGAATGTTTAAGCTGTTTGGATTATAATCATAAGAACGTGGGTTCAAGCCCTGGATAAAAAATTCATTTCACATCGTTCCATTTTATTCAAATGTAAATGAGTACCCTTCCAGTGTTAATGCTTCTCTCTATCCTTCCGTCACACCCTTGATGTGTTACTGACTCAAGTGTGAGAAGGTGTCTATATCTGCTGACGACTAAATAGGCATAAAAACCGTGTAAAACTTAACCTTCGTGTCCGCCACTACAACGCTTATTGGATCCTCATTATTCATCCGTCAAATGTAAATAATGTAAATAATGTAAATAATGAACACGTGTTGTGACTCCAGTAATTTTCTTTCGCTGAATTCCCTTTGAGAATAATTCGGTCTTAGTAGATACATGACATGTGATCTTCTTCTAGCACATTAGCAGTCCACCTAGTGGCCTCCTTTATATATATTTTTATCTATACATAGACAATAATCCTTTGAGGGCTCAGATATTTTTTCTGAATCTCCCTGATTCTTTTAATGTGCTTGTTCACTGGTATTAAATTGATATTAATTAATATCCAATTTTTTTTACCCTATTATTTAATTTTATATTTATAAATACACACACACACACACACACACACACACACACACAC
>NC_068986.1:29445707-29446185 GCF_001194135.2 Octopus bimaculoides | reverse complement strand
CACACACACACACACACACACACACACACACACACACACACACACACACACACACACACGCACACAAATACACGGGCGCGCAAACACACACACAATAAACAAATATGATCTCAGTCTAGTGATTGAAATAAGTAAAGGATATAAATGGTGTGTGTGTGTGTGTATATGTATAAATGAAGCGAAGACTAAGACCGACAGATAAAACGAATGAAAAAGAATGAAAAAGAAATAAAGAAGAAAAAGGGAAACAGAAAGACAGAGAAAGTAAAATAAAATCGACAAGAGATTGATAGATAAATAGACAGACTGATACTGATAGATAGATAGATGGACAAATAGAGAAATAGATAGATAGAGAGATAGAGAGATAGAGAGATAGACAGACAGATAGATAGATAGAGAGATAGATACTGATATATATATATATATATATATATTTCGTTTTTGGACAACACAACACGATATGTATATATATATA
>NC_068986.1:29441738-29445289 GCF_001194135.2 Octopus bimaculoides | reverse complement strand
ATATATATATAGAGAGAGAGAGAGAGAGAGAGATATGATGTTTAGCGAACTAGATCACTCTGCTACTTTACTTTAATGACTCTATTCTGCTTAATTGAATTAATCATGTAAATAGCTAATAAAGTGGTTTTAATAATGCAGAAGCAGGAAGCAAATAGTTACCACTTGCATGACATTCAATTAATAATGGTTAATACTGTTACTTCTACTACTGTTGCATTGCATATACCTGCACTCTGCTGTACATATAACTGTTAGGATGTGTGTAAATTTACCAGTTGTATTTACTAAAGTTAAATTCTCGTTATTGCTGCGGTCGCTGTCGTCATCAACGTCGTTGCCGTCGTTATGAACGTGGTCGACGCTGCTGCCGTCGTCATCGTCATCGCGGTCGATGCTACTGCTGCTGCCACCGTCGTCGTCGCAGTCAATGCCGTCGTCGCGGTCAATGCCACCGCCACCGTCGTCGTCGTTGTTATCGTCACAGTCAGTCAATGCTGCCGTCGTCGTCGTCGAACCTATCGTCGCCTTCATCTTTGTCATCGTCGCTGTCACCGCAGCTGTCGACGTCGTCATTGCTGTCATCATAGTTGACCTCTTCGTTGTCGTCGTTGACGATGCCGTCATCGTTGTCGCTGTCATTGTTGCCTTAAAGTTAAATTTTCATTATTGCTGTAGTCACTTGTCGTCGCCGTCGTCGCGGTCAATGCCACCGCTGCCGTCGTCGTTATCGTCACAGTCAATGCCGCCGTCCTCGTCGTTGTCACCATTGACGCCGTCATCGTCGAACCTATCGTCGGCGCCATCTTTGTCGTCGTCATCTTTGTTGTCGTCATCTTTGTCGTCGTCAACTTTGTTCATCATCGTTCCCGCCAAGACTGTATTATCAGAAGGGTTCCATTTATTTTTTTTAAGACGATAGGGAAATTTGTCTGTTATTTCCTTGGAACCATTGAAATTCCCTCCTCAGTTAGTTTCGCGTGTTACAGTTTACTGTTGGTGAACGGAAATGAAGCCACACAAAATGAAACGCCACGGAAAAAAAGCTACAATTTTGTCTAGAAATCAATATCACAAGAAAAATGTCACATTTCATTTTCATGCCATAAATAATACATAAACTAATTAAACAAATAATATTAGTTAAGTCAGCGATTAACTAACGCTACATGTCTTGTACACAGTGGCAACATAATTTGCATAACTGCACAGCAAGTTGTGAAAGAAAAAAAAGGGTTACGTTTTCAAAGATGCAAGCATGGATGTGTGAAAATCGCTTTGCAACTACGTGATTTTGGCTTCACAACTACTTTGCGGCACCTTGGGGTGGTGTCTTCTGCTTTAGCACACACACACACACACACACACACACACACACACACACACACATGTATATATGAAGAGCCATGATTGAAACGTCATGATTTTACATTATTTACATTATTTACATTCGACGGATATTTATCCTCATCTTGTTGTTAACACAACGTTTCGGCTAATATACTCCCCCCAGCCTTCTTCAGGTGTCTTGGGGGAAATTTCGAACCTGGGTTCTCATTCCTAAAGTATTCTTCGATGTTGTTGCTGTTGTTACTATTATTATTATTATTATTATTATTATTATTGTTCAGGTCACTGCTTGGAATCGAACTCGGAATCTTGGAGTTAGTAGCCCGCGCTCTTAACCACTACGCCATATGCCCGTGGGCATATGGCGTCGAATGTAAATAATGTAAATAATGTACATAATTCCTCATCTCTTGAATATATAACTGTGTCATGATTTTACTTCTAGTTTCCCATCTAAATTTTCACCGAACACCAAACTAATATACGTATTCGCCCTTTATGTCCATTTGACATTCGTTGTTTTCATTTTAGTTGTTGTTCTTGAATTCGCCGTTCGTCAGCGATTTACCTACACACACGCGCTCGCGTGCAGTTAAGATTCGGGTAAAAAAACTTATAGAATGCTATGCAAAGCTTATAGAATGCTATGTAAGGCGGCGAGCTGGCAGAAACGTTAGCACGCCGGACGAAATGTTTAGCGGTATTTCGTCTGAGCTCAAATTCCACCGAGGTCGACTTTACCTTTCATCCCCTCGGGGTCGATTAAATAAGTACCAGTTACGCACTGGGGTCAATGTAATCAATTTAATCCGTCTGTCTGGCCTTGTTTGTCCCCTCTGTGTGTAGCCCCTTGTGAGCAGTAAAGAAAGAAGAATGCTATGCAAAGCTCGTCCACAGTTATTGTCTACCTGTTGTCATCAAGAATACTATAGAATCCGTAGAGTTTATATAAATAGATAAATGATAACATATGGAATGGACGTCATTCTTTATTTAAAATCACTGCAATTGTTTCGAAACATTGGTAGGCTGTATGATAATGATCACATAATATCTCTCCAATGTACAACGAGTGTAAGAATGTCTCGAAACAATTGTAGTGATTTTAAATAAAGAATGTTCTTCATTCATTCTCTCTCTCTCTCTCTCTCTCCCTCCCTCTCCCCCTCCTCCTCTCTCTCTCTCTCTATCTATCTATCTATCTATCTATCTATCTATCTATCTATCTATCTATCTATGTGTGTGTGTGTAAGTGAGTCCTTGTGTCAGTGTTTGCTCCCGCCCCCGTCGGTTGACAACCGGCGTTAGTTTGTCTAAATCCGAGTAACTTAAAGGCTCGGCGAATGAAACAGATTGAATAAATACCACACTTAAAAAATACAATACAAAACGAAAATAAAACATAAATACTGGGGTCAATTTGCTCGAGCAAAACCCTTCAAAGTGGTGTCACAGCATACCGTACTGAAATAAGTAAAACAAAAGATTTTTTTACCATACCAAAACAATGAAACAAAATGATCATTAAATCAGACAAAGGGTGTCACTAGCTTTGTCGTTACATTTTCCTGTGAATTATTCTGTTTTCTCTGTGTGACTTTTCCCAATGATTCTTTTCTGTCATATATTACTGGTTAGAATGATCTTACAATTCGTTCTTGGTTGAGTTCTTTTCCATCTAGTCCTAAAGTTTTAAACTAAATCGTCACGCCATTATCGTGAAGACCTTTCGAATAGCCTTTTCTGATGTCAGGGATACCGCCCGGCAACTTGCACGGCTCCACTTGCTGTCTGTGAAAATTGCGACATTTGAGTCATGTAACGACACACGTAATTTTTTCCAGACTGTCCGCTACTTCTACTTCTACTTCTACTTCTACTTTTCTCCCGATCTTACGAAGAGCCATGCTCGAAACAGCCTTTCTACCCATATTTTTCATTCTAAAACTTTCACTAAGCATCAAATAATATAGTCACTGTGTACGTCCAATTGACCTTTGTGGGTTTCCTTGACTTTTTTTCTTTTTGTTTGGGAATTTGTCTATATGGCTATGTGGTAAATAGGCGCAGGAGTGGCTGTGTGGTAAATAGCTTGCTTGCCAACCACATGGTTCCGGGTTCAGTACAACGTGGCGATGTATTAAATATTTATAAATCCTATCCTAGAATGTTTGTTATTATATATATATATATATATATAT
>NC_068986.1:29438450-29441193 GCF_001194135.2 Octopus bimaculoides | reverse complement strand
TATATATATATATATATATATATATATTCACATACCCATACACACGCACATGAAACAAATTAATAGATTGGTAAACAGAAAAGTGAATGGATAAAGAGAGAAATGAATGCTTATATATATATATATATATATACATATATATATAAAGAACGAAAAATAGATGAAAACGAAAGAAAGATATGAAGTAGCAAGCAACAAAATATGAAAAAATACGTAAGTAAAAAATGAAACATCCGTAAACTGAGAACGCCTGGCCGATAATTAGACAAGCTTTCAATCTTGTCCAACAGCTTGAAAAATAAATAAATGAATTGGTTGAAGGCTGTAACGTGAAATGTTTCTCCTCTGTTCAACTGCCGACACCGTTGAAGAAGTTAATATGTTATTTTCTGGCAAATAATACAAGATAAACACCTGCGTAGGCTCAAGTAGAATAATGGGTCGACCAACAGTTGCTTCTTGTGTGGCCTCATAACAACAACAACAACAACAATAACAACGACAATGATACCAATAGTAATGATGATAATTTCTTTTATTTGCGCTGATCTCGCAACAAGCAATGTGGAGCGGGTGCGGAGAGGAAGTTGATGTACGGTCCACGGAACGTGCTCTGGCAGGGGCGGTGTGGATAGTGGTGAGGGAATATCCACGTAGGATGAAGAGGCGAGCCATGAGTTGAGACTGAGTTTCAAAGTCGTGGTCGTTACTACAGAGCCTGCGTAGACAGAGGAATTGGAAATAGGGGATGCAAAGTTTGGTGTATATATCTATATATATTATATATTATCAATTATATATATATAAATATATAATATATTATATATATATATATATATATATATATTATATTATTTATTATATATATAAATATATAATTATGTATATGTATTTATATGTATATATATATATATATATATATATATATATATATATACATATATATTATTATTACATGTATCTTTCACCAGATGGAGTATTTTATTTTTGTTGAATGGGGGAGTGGGGGGGGGGTGTCGATATAATCGTCTTACACTACCCACGAAATTGCTGGCCTTGTGCCAAAATTTGAAATGAATATAACATTTTTCATGATAAAGATATGTTAGTATATATATATAAACACACACAAAAACAAATACTCCCACATAAACATATTTACAACAAACACACACGCACACACACACACACACGTACACACAGAGGCATGCTTGTAAATACGTGTGTATGATACACATACACACACACACAAGCACATACACACATATCAATCTATCTATCTATCTATCTATCTATTTATATGTTTACATATAGGCGGAGGAGTGGCTGTGTGGTAAGTAGCTTGCTTACTAACCACATGGTTCCGGGTTCAGTCCCACTGCGTAGCACCTTGGGCAAGTGTCTCCTACAGCCTCAGGCCGACCAAAGCCTTGTGAGTGGATTTGGTTGACGGAAACTGAAAGAAGCCCGTCGTATATATGTATATATATGTATGTGTGTCTGTATATGTTTGTGTGTCTGTGTTTGGCCCCCCCAACATCGCTTGACAACCGATGCTGGAGTGTTTACGTCCCCGTGACTTAGTGGTTCGACAAAAGAAACCGATAGAATAAGTACTAGGCTTACAAAGAATAAGTCCTGGGGTAGATTTGCTCGACTAAAGGTGGTGCTCCAGCATGGCTACAGTCAAATGACTGAAACAAGTAAAAGAGTAAAAGAGTATATATATGTATGTATATGTATATGTGTATGTGTATGTATATGTATATATATGTATGTATGCTGTGCACACATAAACATATGTATATGCAAGCATGCATGTGTGGCTGTGAGTATGTGAGTGTATGTGTATGGATGTGTGCTAGTGTGTATGAGTGTGTGTTTAAGAACATGTTTTTAAGTGTATAATTACACATTTGCATTGATCCATATTTATAAGCATGCATCGGTGATCAATATGATGTTAATACAATTTGCAAAAACAGGGTGAGAGAGAGAGAGAGAGAGAGAGAGAAAGAGGAAATAGGTAGAATATATATATGTGTGTGTGTGTGCGCGCGCGTGTATATGTGTTTATATATGTATGTTTGTATGTATGTATGTATGTAAGTGTGTATGTATGCGTATATCGGTATATATACATACAAAGAGAGGTAGAGGGAAATAGAGATAGAGAGATAGAGAGCGAGAGAGAGAGAATAGGTAGAATATATGTGTGAGTGTGTGTGTGTATAAGTATGTATGTATGTATGTATGTGTGTGTGTGTGTGTGTGTGTGTGCGTATATTGGTATATAAATATACAAACAGAGGCAGAGGGAGATAGAGATAGAGACAGAGAGAGAGAGATAGAGAGGAGCGAGAGAGAGATAGATAGATAGATAAAGAGATAGAGAGAGAGAGAGAGAGCCAGAGACGCGAGAGAGAGAGAGAGAGAGAGAGAGAGAGAGCGATTGTATTCTCTCTCATAAAGATAATACTGTGTCAATATATAGTGAAGCAACGCCATTTATCTCTGCTGGTTTGACGTCCATATCTTTAAGTAAGCCAAACAAACACATTTTGAGTCGCTTGCATTGTTCTGTTTAGTCTCTTGCACTCAAAGACATCATTGCTTTTCTTAGTCGGTATGTCAACATACTGTAATTCGCACTGCAATGTCATATCGCCACCACCACTACCACCACCACCACCAACAACAACAACAACAACACCATGGCCACCGCCGCCACCAAAAACAACAG
>NC_068986.1:29434451-29437408 GCF_001194135.2 Octopus bimaculoides | reverse complement strand
ATGTTTGTTGCCACTTTCGCGTGGCTGTTCCATGCGAAACACTTACTACATTTCAACTCAAGGAAGACAGCACTGGTCTTGTTACGCTGGAGGAGTGTGGTTCGCTCCCTTACTCGTAATATAGCAGACACAGGTTGTGTGTCGTTAGCCAACTGGAAAGATCTTTTCCTGGGGTTAAAATGTATTAACATTGTTCCGCATGGAGCAGTCACGCAAAAGTGGTTGCAAACATTACTATTTAGTACTGCTACTACTTGAATCTCTTTCAGAGATTTTAAAACCAGCTACTTTAGCTTGTTATACATATATGTATGTATACGCCTGTGTATGTGTATGTGTGTACGTATATACATAAACGTATAAACTACCCTGTCGTTGGCAATCGACGATCATTTGATAGCACCATGTAGCATGGTTTACATATTGTTACAGAGTCAAACAGGTAACTACTGCGTCACGCACAGACACGTGATGTCAGTTCATTAGATCTTACCATGCCTTAGGATAGGACCTAATGAACTTTATCGAACCGGACCTTGTACCGCTTTTAAGATAAAATCCAGAATCCAACCGAACGAAGTATGAACGTGAAACACGAGCATGGTTGGAATTTCAATACTCAATGCCATTGTTAATTAGCTGAACAGTGCCGCAGTTTGTAATTGCATAGCTAAATGATTAACAAATTGAAAAATTGCTAACACTGGGTGAAGTTCAGCAATTTTTCTTAAATTAATTAAACTAAAATGTTGTAATTGGATTTTGAATAAATTGTAAGATTAATTGTTAAAGATTCGTCTTTTATGGTTGTATAATTTTCGAAAAATTTTTCCAGTGAAAAACCTGTTTTGTGACTAAAGATATATATTTTTTTATTGGTAAAGATTATAGGGATTTCAGGGCGAGTATAAGGGGAAATAATATCAGAGAATGGAAAAAGGTTTTGCAATGCCTGCCCTGAACATTATAATTAATCATATCAGGCCTTCCATGAGATCTTGTAACCAAGATGCAACAGAGCGTTTTCGTTTCAGGCCGATTCCAATTTATAAATGCTTCACTTTAATCATGGCGTCAACGAGACGATAAGGGAGTATACACATACATACATACATACATACATACATACATACATACATACATGCCTACGTACATGCCTACATACACTCACACACACAAATATATACTTTTATATGTTTCAGCACTAAGGCTGTGGCCACGCTGGGGGCATATGTGTACACACACACACACACACACACACACACACACACACATATAGATACATGGGTACATTCATTCATACCTATATATATATATATATACATACACACTCATACATAAATGCATGCATATATACATATATATAAATATGCATATATACAAGCATAACATACATACATACACACATATGAACTTGTGACCACTGTATTACGTCACCCTTAAAATCCGAAGATGTGACCCAAATGTTCTCCTTGGTGACTCGAGCAGCTTGAAAAGGGGGCTAAGTCTCCCTCAAAACACAGCAACTGACAGATCCGCTAGTAAATCGGACATAATTCTTGTGGTATTTAATTACGTTTCTTTGTACGCTTCATTATATATCAAGTTCAAAGTCTATGGAGATAAAATTTGTCTTTTTATCATTCCGAGGTCGATAAAATATAAATGCCTCATAGACATTGTTGGACATTGATCTAATATTCCTTTCAAGAATCGCAGATGTGAATGGAATTGTAATAAAAACTAAGAAGGTTACTGTCTGACAATGAATAAACACATCAGGTATTTAGGCACACTATACGAGAGAAAATGTTGAGATAGTCGTAGATGATACGTTTTTGGTTCTGGGCTTTCGTTTTGGTCTGTTGGATCAGTGCTGACCAATGGGTAACCAACAGCAACAACAGCAACAACAAAAATGATGATGACGACAACATTAATCATGGCATTAATCACATTACAAAGTCGGATCAACAAATAATCGCAAATCTGTTCTATGTTTGCAAAGATTTCATACAGAATAATTATTTGTCTTTCTTCTGTTAAAATCTCATTCACATCTAGAATGCTTTATTTTGGGTTGGCAACAATAGTTTCGTGCAATACTGATGCAGAATTGAGAGCTTGGTTGGATCAATTTTTCGAGTCGAAATCGGGTGATTTCTACCAATGAGGTATTGAAAATCTTGTTGAACGTTGGGAAGAAGTTGTAAGCAACAAGGGTGAATACATTATTGATTAATTAATTGTTATTTTTTTTTATTAAACCTTTTAAAAAACTCAAATTTAAAAATATGGCGAGAACTTAGTTGCCAGCCCAATAGAAATATGAAATTACTCCCCTCGCAGTATGATTGGTACTTCATTTAATCGATTCCAAGATAATTAAAACCATATTTGATCTCGATAATGTTTGAACTGAAAATGTGAAGAGCCCTAATTGAATATCACAGGAATTTTGTTGAACGCTCTAACGATTCCTCCTGCAAGTACGACTTAAAGGAAATTTCAGTTCCTATATCAACCTGATGGAATGACCATATAAAGCAATGGTTCTGAACCGGCGTCCATATGACCCTTGGGGCTCCATATCAGATTTTGTTGTTAAAGTTTATGTCTAATAAATTGTTTATACCTTTACAATACACAAAGCCATACCATATCACCTTTAATAATCGAAGAAACATTGGACGAGGTATGGATCTATTTCAAAACGGGGGCACCAGTTTTCATTTATGTTTTATGTAGTGTTTTTGGTACCGAAAGACTTTCAAACTTCGTATACTTATCTATTTTGTGTTATAGAACAGAAAAAAATTTTTGTATTCGAATTTATTTCATGTAAAAAATTGTCTTATTTCGATAATTTCTACTAATCACTGACGTCTATTCAGTTGAAAACAGTTAGCGCTGTAACGGTGTATATCGTATTAATCCCCTAACCCTAACCCTAACCC
>NC_068986.1:29433498-29434441 GCF_001194135.2 Octopus bimaculoides | reverse complement strand
ATGAAATATGTCACAGGGAATAACATTTTTATGACCGCCCAGCAGTAACTCTATTCAGCTGAATAGACGTCAGTGATTGGTTGAAATTACAGAAATACGACAACTTTAACATGGAATAACTTGCGATGTAGGTTTTTTTGTTAAGAAGACTAAGAGTAAAAGATGTTTTATATGACACATTCTACCAGTGTCCCAAGTTTCAAAGTGTTTCGTTAGTGTTTCGTTAAGAAAATACTGGTGTCCCCGTTTTGAAATAGATCCCGAGGTATTCCTAGATAAACTATCTTTGTTTTAATTGCTATGTCTAGATGAAGGGCAGTGCGCATGGCATGGGCAGGTCCTCCAAGACAGATGAACTCAATGTTGCTAATGTTCCCTTGAAGCAGTTGTTGGGCAACACCTTTAGGAAAGATATGTGCAGGGGGAGCAGATTCCATGGAGCTAATATTCGAAGAAAAGGAGGACTTGATGTAATGGTTAGTGCGAGATAAAAAAAAATGGACGAACGTTTTTGATCATAAGTCTGTTGTATCTACGATGACTTGGAACTACGTTGTTTCTTAATAATTGAAACTGAGATCAATAAAAGAGAGATCCGTCTGGTATTTATATCTGCAGTGAAGATGTCTCTGTTAACAACAGAACGTCCCCCCCCCCCCAAAAAAAAAGAAACACCATGTGCTCTTCATGTATATCTTACCGCTGTTTATGTTTGCCTTTCTTCATCTGGTGGCTTGTGTCTCTGTCCTTTCTTTCTGAACATGTCTGCTTCATCTCTTTGATTTTATGTGAACGTGGAATGACTGCTTCAGACAGACTCTATTAATCTATCTGTCTGTTTAGCAACCATCCTATGCTTACTGCCTCTAATAGCTTACAACTGTGATTCTCTTTTGCCGAGACAAACGCAAATACGAGCAACTGTTTGTCGCCATGGAACATA
>NC_068986.1:29428585-29432916 GCF_001194135.2 Octopus bimaculoides | reverse complement strand
TGTCTGTATTTCGGCTACAAAAGTGTTTAGCAAAATAATAATAATAATAGTGCTAATAATAATAATAATAATAATAATAATAATAATAATAATAATAATAATAATAATGATAATAATAATAATAATGATAATAATAATAATAATACTGAGTAGTGACATCCAAGTACCGTCCTGGATGACAAAGGGAAGAACAGTGTTATGCCTGAAGGACCCAAGTAAAGGGAATACGGTTGGAAATTTCCGACCAATATTTTGCTTTGACGAAATATGGGACAGGAATAGTATCTTGGAAGAAGAATGAATTACAAGAAATAGACCGGAGAACACGTAAATTAATGACAATGAACAAGGAACTACACCCCAAGAGTGATGTGTCAAGATTGTATGTAAAGAAGAAAGTAGGAGGAAGTTGGTGTGTTGTGAAGTTTGTGTAAGGGAAGAGGAGAATAACCTGGCTTGGTATGTCAAGGGGAGTAAAGAAGGAATGATTGGAGTAGTGAAATTGCAGGGACCTTAAAGTGAACGAAACCGTAGATCCAACACAATTCAAGAAAGACCAGAGAGAGCAAATGAAGAAAATTTGGCAGGACAAGAAAATGCACAGGCAGTTCTTGAAGAATAAAGATGAGATTGATTGGAATAGAACCTGGCAATGGCTGCAGAAAAGAGACTAAAAAGGGCCCACTGAAGCATTAGTGTGCAGCGCTCAAGAACAAACTCTCAGAACAAACTACTCCAAATGTCACATTGATAAAAGCACTGACTCGCCACAGTGCAGGATGTGCTCTGAGAAGGGAGAAAGTATAAGCCATATTGTTGGTGAGTGCTGTAAGCTGACACAATGTGAATATAAAAGGAGACACGACAATGTGGCCAGATATGTCCACTGGCTGTTGTGTAAACCTCGAGAGAGCCGAACAATGGTATGAACACAAGCCAGAGGGAGTAATGGAAGACGAACATTACAAAATGCTCTGGGATTTTAACATACAGTGCGACCAAGTCATAGAGTCGAGACGGCCAGATATCGTGATCATCCATAAAGATGAAAAAAAAGCTAAGATAATAGATGCTGCAATACCATGCAATTCGAGGGTGAAATGTAAGGAAACAGAAAAAAGTAAGAAATACCAGCCACTGCAGTGCGAGATAGGAAAGTTATGGGACATGAAGAAAGTAATGGTGATACCGGTGGCAATTGGAACATTAGGAGCAGTTTCCAAGGGCTTTGAAAAAAACATTTTAAGAATATTGGAGCTTCTGTCTGGCTCGAAGTGATCCAGAAGACAACATTTTTGTATATAGCTCGCATTCTAAGGAGAGTATTGTCTCTTTGGGCCACAGGAGAAGGCACTACTTGAAACCTTTGGTGATTTGTTATTGTCTGCTTTCAAGTAAAGAACAACCAGTAATTAAGAACTATCCGAGTGTCTTTCATAATAATAATAATAATAATAATAATAATAATAATAATAATAATAATAATAATAAACTGATAGTAATTGAGCAATTCTAACTAATGTAAAATAGTTTTTCTTTTGGAAAACAAAATACAAAGGAAGGCGTAAGAAACAAAGAGGAAAAGAAAGAAGAAAGCAAGAAAGGAAAAGCAATATACATTCGTATATGTGTGTGTGTATGTGTGTGTGTGTGTGTGTGTGTGTGTGCGCGTGTATGTTTGGAATTTAGTAAGTTTGAAGGATATATTTAACGTTATGACTTATTTTCCTCCTTAATGAAGCTCTGAAAGCTTCCTGTGTTGGCAAGAAGAGTCCTCTAATAGTCATATACCGGAAGCGTATTATTTATAACGTTCATGTTTCTCTGGCCCATGCTATCGTTGTCTGAATATTCACTTCTATCTATCTGTCTAAGCATCCGTCTGTATGTCTGTCTATATAGAACTTAGACCTCAAGGAAAATATCATTCGATTGATTGTTTTCTCATTTTGGCACAGGACCAGAGATTTTTGGGAAGAAAGTGGTTAGCTAATACCATTGGTACTGACTGGTACTGATTGGTATTCTATCGACCCTCACTGGTACTGATTGGTATTTTATCGACCCTAATGGTAGGATGAAAGACACCACCGCCATCACTGCTACCACGACCACCGACCGCATCGCCAGCATCGCCGCCGACCTCGCTGTTTCCGCTCCGATCCTGTCGCCGACCCCTGCCACCGACACCCGCCCCTATCAACAACCTCACCGCCACTACGCTAAGCATTTTGCTCGGCGTGCCAACGATTCTGCTAGCTCGCCGTCTAAAACGCTGGAACATATATCAATTTCAAATTTTGGCACGAAGTCAGCAACTTCGGAAGAGGGAATAAGTCGATTCCTTCAACCCCGGTGCTCAACTGGTACTTATTTTATAGACACCGAAAGGATAAAAAGCAAAGTCAGCGTTGGCGCAATTTGAACTCAGAAAGGCAAAGACGGATGAAATGCTGCTAAGCATTTTGTCCAGCGTGCTAACGATTCCGCCAGCGCGACGCCTTAAGCGCCGGAATAGATATTGTAAACTATGCGAAGGTCTAACAATCCGGTGATGTTCATCTTGGTGAATGACCGTAGTGGAAGCTGCTGCTGTGTTGACGGTAGTTGTAGTGGTTGTGGCGATAATGGTGATAGTGTTAGCGATCTCGATGGTGGGAGCAGGGCCGTAGCTACGGTGGAGCAAGCAGGGCCGTAGCTACGGTGGAGCAAGAAGGGCACATGTCCTAGGCGCCACTTTGATGGGGTTGGGGTGCAATTTTAGCCAAGATCGTTTTCTAATTAAGCCATTTCTATGCGAGTTTCCCACTTTTTGGTTGGTAGGGTGGATGGGGGGGGGGAAGTTTCATGATTGTCCCGGGCGCCATTTACCCTAACTACGCCCTGTATAGGAATGGTTATGGTGGTGGTGATGGTGGTGGTGGTGGTAGTGTTGGTGGTGGTAGTGATGGTGGTGGTGATGGTGGTGTTGGTGGTGATGAATGTGGTGATGGTCGAAATGGTCGTGGTGATGGTGATGAAGGTACGGTAGTGGTGGTGGTAGTGGTAGTGCACGGTAATAGTGTTTGTGGTGATGGTGATGATCGTGATGATCGTGGTGGTCGTGGGGGCAGTAGTAGTAGTAGTAGTAGTAGTAGTAGTAGTGGTGGTGGTAGTAGTAGTAGAAATTGGAGTAGTTGTAGTTGTAGCAGCGGTGGTGGTAGTGATGGTGGCGGTAGTAGTATCAGTATGTTGATGTCGGTTTTCGTGGTAGTGGTGGTAGTGGTGGTGGCAATAGTTGTGATAATAATGGTGTGGTGTGTCTGTTGAGGATGGCCGCCAACTTGAGACAGATGATGAGTCTGCGTAAACATTTCGACAAAGCAACAGGAAGAAATCATGTCTTCGACAATTGTATCTGGTGACTTGAGGAGGAACCAGAACGAGGCAAGCATTGTTCACGTGGGTATCTATGCCTGTGTGGGTGGGAGCGTATGTAAGGTTGTGTTTTAGCTATATGTGTATGTGTGAGTGTGTGTGTATGTGTGTGTGTGTGTATGTGAGTCTCTACCTGTGATGTGAGTGTGTCTGTGCATGTGTCAATAAGTGTGTCTCGGTGTAAGTGTGTGTATGTGTGTACGTGTGTGTGTGTATGTGTATGAGTGTGTGTGTGTGTGTGTGTGAGAGTGTGGAGGTTTCTGCATGTGTTGTGTGTCTGTGCATACGTCTGTATGTGTGAATCTGTGTGTGTGTGTGTGTGTGTATGTGAGTCTCTACATATGATGTGTGTGTCTGTGCATATGTCAATAAGTGTGTCTCGGTGTAAGTGTGTGTATGTGTGTGTGTGAGTATGAGTGCGTATGTGTGTGTGTCAGTGTGGAGGTTTCTGCATGTGTTGTGTGTCTGTACATGCGTCTGTATGCGTCTGTATGTGCGAGTAAGTGCGTGTGTAAACTTCTGTATGTGTGTGTGTCTGTGCATGTGTATATAAGTGTGCGCGTGAGTGTGTGCGTATGTCTGTGTATGTGTGATGTGTGTCTGTGTATCTATGCATGCGTTCATCTATGTGTGCTTGTTTGCGAGTGCGTGTGAGTGTGAGTAATGAGTGTGTGTATGTGTGCGTGCGTGTGTGTGTGCATGTGTGAGTGTCTGTGTGTTTGCGTATATGTGTTTATGGACTATCATTCCTCTATATAGCTTTCTGTATATGAAACAGTTCGTGTGTGTGTCAGTTTGTTAGTATGTGTATGTGTGTGGGCGTGTGTGTGTGTGTGTGTGTGTGTGTGTGTGTGTGTGTGTGTACCTGCGTGTATAGAACTTTCAATTATAGCAAATTACGTGTAAACAAAGAT
>NC_068986.1:29425672-29428222 GCF_001194135.2 Octopus bimaculoides | reverse complement strand
AATCTCTTTCTTTTTCTCTTTTCCTTATCCTTTCTCCCTCTCCTCCTCCCCCTCTCTCTGTCTTAGTCTTTCTACCCTTTCCCACTCTTTGTTTTCCTTTCTTGCTCCTCTGTGTCTCCCTCTCCGTCTCTCTGTCTTTCTGTCTCTCTCTGTCTTTCTGTCTCTCTCTGTCTTTCTGTCTCTCTCTGTCTTTCTGTCTCTCTCTGTCTTTCTGTCTCTCTCTGTCTTTCTGTATCTTTCTGTCTCTCTGTCTCTCTTTTTCTTTGTCTTTCTGTCTCTGTCGCTCTCTCTCTCTGTCTCCCTGTCTCTCTCTCTGTCTCCCTGTCTCTCTCTCTGCCTTTCTATCACTCTCTGTCTCTCTGCCTCTCTTACCCCCCTGTCTTTCTGTCACTCTGTCGCACTCTCTCTCTCTCTCTGACTCTCTCTCTCTTTCTCTCTCTGACTCACTCTCTCTCTGACTCTCTCTCTCTCTCTCTGACTCTCTCTCTTTCTCACTCTCTGTCTCTCTGTCTTTCTGTCGGTCTCTCTGTCTTTCTGTCGGTCTCTCTGTCTTTCTGTCGCTCTCTCTGTCTTTCTGTCTCTCTCTCTGTCTTTCTGATATAGCTACATTTGACGGATATTTGTCCTCATCTTGTTTGTTGTTAACACAACGTTTCGGCTGATATACCCTCCAGCATTCATCAGGTGTCTTGAGAAAATTTAGAACCTGGGTACTCATTCCTAAGGTATTTTTCGATGTTATTATTATTATTATTATTGTTATTTAGGTCACTGCTTGGAATCAAACTCGGAATTTTGGGGTTAGTAGCCCGCGCTCTTAACCACTACGCCATATCCATCGAATGTAAATAATGTTAATAATGCACATAATTCCTCATCTCTTAAATATAAAACTACAATAATTTCTTTCTGAAAAATCTGCATAAACGTTACCTGAGTAGGTGCACGGTGTAACCACACGTCAGGGGTTGAAGTTATTGCAAAGCAACGTGAGATGAAGTGTTTTGCGCAAAAAAACTCAATGCACCACCTGGTACAGGAATTGAAACCGCGACCTCATAATCATGAGTACAGCACCTTAACCACTAGACTATGCACCCTCCTGCGTACATAAATACATACATGCATGTCAGCGAGTACATGTCAGCGAGTACATGTCAGCGAAAATGTACATATGAACGGGTGTATGGTAAGAAATATAGTTTTTCAGAGAGAAAGAGAGTGAGAGAGAGAGAGAGAGAGAGAGAGAGAGAGAGAGAGAGAGAGAGAGAGAGAGAGAGAGAGAGAGAGAGAGAGAGAGAAGGATAAAGGAAGGGGAAGGTAAGTAGATATAGTAGAGAAAATTAAAACGGTTAAGTAGAGAGATAGACATACGTATAGAAACATGGATATAGGTAGATAACAACGTTACACACATTGACACACACGTGCGCGCGCACACAGACAGACAGACAGACATAGATATATAAAGATCGATAGATATAGAGACACAACATGGAAGTCTATTGTTTAACGCAATGTGTGTGTGGGTGTGTGTGTGTGTGCACGTGTATATATATATGTATGCATGCATATATTTGTATATATTCATAATGGTGTCTGAAGTATCGTAAGACAATGCATTTTGAAGATGTCTTGAAACAGAAACCTCAATAAGGTATCCTCATCATCATCATCATCGTCATCATTATTATCATCATCATCATCATAATCATCATGATCATGATCATGATGATGATGATCATCATCATCATCGTCATCATCATCATCATCTTCATCACCATCATCATCATCGTTATGGGCATAGTCGTCGTTGTCATTGTCACCATGTTTATGGGAGAAAAACAAAGAAAATCAAAATAAAAAGACAAACAAAAAACCCAGAAAGACACAAAGTAACAACAAGGACCGAAAGGAAACAAACAACAACGAAAATATACTTTAAAAATATAGAGAAGACCGCAAGCAAGGTGCCTCCCGCTCTACAAAAGAGTTCCCTTGCCACCCCATCAATAGTTAATGTTACAACAAGAAATAAACTACAAGACTAACATGAAAACAATTCAAATTCGAATAAAAGACAAAAGTGAAAGTGAAAGTACAAGATAGTTTCGTCTATTGTTCATAATTTTTTGCATCTTCATTTACTGTTTGATGTTAATTAGTAAAGCGGTATTGGTACCACGTGATGTAATCGACCTGTTCATTATCTTCAAAGCGTCGTTGCAGATGTTGTTGTTGTTGTTGTTGTTATATGTGTTGGTGACGACGGTATTGTTGTTTGTTGTTGTTGTCATTGCTAGTGTTTGTAATAGTTGTTATTGTTTTTGTTGTTCGGTTGTTGTGTGTGTTGTAGTTGTTGTAATTACGAACATCATAGGTATCACTAGCAAAAGAAGCATTATCGACTATATCGCACAACAACAACAACAACAACAACAACAGTACAGTGATGTCGATGTGACCATGATAATGATAATTACTATAATCCTCAATCATTTCCCCCTCGTCAAAAATCCTCACCGCCGCCACCGTTGCCAGCAGCAGCAG
>NC_068986.1:29422958-29424870 GCF_001194135.2 Octopus bimaculoides | reverse complement strand
CTACTACTACTACTACTACTACTACTACTACTACTACTACTACTACTACTGGTGCTGCCGCTGCTTCTGCTGCTGCTACTACTACTACTACTACTACTACTACTACTACTACTACTACTACTACTACTACTACTACTGGTGCTGCCGCTGCTTCAGCTGCTGCTACAGTTGATTATTGTTATTGACAGACCGGCCTCAGAGTTGGGCGCAATACAAAAGCGACAAAGAACATTACAATACAATGGTGAAATCAGTAGCAAAAAAAAAAAATATTAATAAATAAAGATATAGCAATAAAATATCAGCAAAACTGTCTCCATTAGAAAGGGGATAAAATTACCAGGTTTAATACGGTGGGTGAACCCCCAGGTGAAAAATCCCGGATGATTCTGCGGCATCAAATTCCTCAAAAGCGCCCTCTCCCCGTTTCTTGCGTCGTGTTTATAGCTGCTTAATCAGTGCTGACCCTCTTAGTCACAACAATCTCACGGATTCCAAACACTTTTCGTAAAATGCGTGAGTGTATTTGAGGGCAGCACCTTCTTCAAGCGATATTTGAAGTTAAGTGTTAGTCAGACATGTCCTCAAATATTTTAACCTGGCCGCTCTTCATTGTTAAAAGAAGGCGTAAGGTCAATAGTCACATTATATAATAATAATAATAATAATAATAATAATAATAATAATAATAATAATAATAATAATAATAATAATAATAATAACAACGAAAAATACCTTAGGAATGAGAACCCAGGAGACGAACTGTGGAAAGGAATGGTGCACGAAAAACGCTCCCACTTGTTCCACCATTTTTGTCGGCATCTGAGTGATCCAGGAATATCTGCAGGTACCTGTGTTTCATATGTGATGGCATCAGGAGATCCCTGTGAGTGAATTTCTGCAGCAGATGGCTCTCCTGATCAGCGGAATCTGTCCCTAGCACACACAAAAAATGGAAAGAGTACACGAAAAAGCATGCAGTGCAATAAAGGCACGTTTTTCTCCCTGGGGCGATGCAGATTGTAGTACCCCTCTGAGGCAATGTGGTCGCTATTCGCTTCGAACTATTTTAAGGCGGCAACATCTTTTCTGAGTAAGATTGGCTAGCCTCCTCACAACCTCTTCTAATTATTCTTCACCTAGAGTTCCTGTTCAAATCCGACCGACGGCACTTTTCCCTAGCTCTCGATCTAGCAACATAAACCACTCCTGCCGACAATAAGAGTTTAGTTGTTCGATCAACTGAACGACCAGGCTTTTTGGACTTGTATGCAATTGGCTGAATATTCCACAGATATGTGTACCCTCAACGTGATTCTCAGTCAGAAATCAGTGTGATGTAGTATTTCAAATATGTACCTTTGAATTACGATTACAACCTGAATGAGGTACTTCAGCAGAGTTAACGTTTATTTATTCCCTCACTAAGCAAAGATCGAACTAGAATAAGACATCTGCGCAAGACGTCGTGGAGCCGGATCGATCGAAACCTCGACCTTGTGATGAAGAAGCTGACGTCTTAAACCCGTCATAATGCTTCTCGAGTACCGCTACAGTACTAATACCGCCACAGTTATCTACCTCACGACTACTACCGCTAGGGTGGTGATAAATTTTAATAAAATATCGTAGAGAAGAACATCGTTAAGATTTGCTTTGCACTGTGAAGAGCTCCCAGCCCCAACCCTCAACTCGACATCTTGAAGAACGAGCAATGTCGGTGAATGTTTGGATATGGTAGAGTATGTGTGTGTGTGTGTGTGTGTGTGGAGGAGGAGATGCAATAGAAAATAAGTCCCATTGTATCAGTGAGTCAGAGACAAATACATACATACATACATACATACATACATACATACACACAAACACACACACACACATATATATATATATATATATATATATATATATA
>NC_068986.1:29415899-29422331 GCF_001194135.2 Octopus bimaculoides | reverse complement strand
AAAAATGAATTAATAACAATGGCGCTAGTTCTGAAAAATCGTGAGTTTACCATTCTTGACATTTATTATTATTTTTTTTCGATCGGTCATTATTGTTGTTATTATTACTATCATTATTATTATTATTATTATTATTATTATTATTATTATTATTATTATTATTATTATTATTATTATTACTGAAGAGCTGCTGTTGTTTATCAGAGTATTCAATCTGTAAAACAGCTAACACTATTGATAGAGTGTTGTCTGCCATTTCATTTCCACACAAAATAACACGACGAAAAAATAAATAGATAAATAAAAATGAAAGAAAAAAAGTTTAAAAAATAAGGTAGAAAACGAATCAAAACAAACAACAGAAAACGAAATAAAAATTAAAAAGTGAAAGATGGAGCGATAGAGAAATAAAATTTAGAATAAGAATTAAATATAAAAAACAAATAATACGATGAGCATAAATATATATAAGATGAGCATAAATATATATATATGTACATATATGAATATATATAAATATGATGTGCATGAATATATATAAAGATAAAATTGTATGAAAATTATAAAACGATGTAAAAAAAAAATTAAATTAAATTAAAATTATAAAATTATATAAATAAGAATAAAATTATACTCTGTCTAAAATTAAGAAGAATCGAAAAAAAAAAACTAATATAAATTTAAATAAAACCAATCAAGGTGAAATAAAAATGAATAAGGAGAATAAATAATGAAATTTTATATAAAAAGAAATTGCAAATAAATATAAAAGACTGGGAGAAAATAAAACATAAACAAGCTTTGAATAAGATGTCTAAATGTGTGTGTGTATATACGTGTGCGTGTGTGTGTGTGTGTGCTTTCAAATACTTAAATATAGTGAACATTGACCGAATAAAGAGCTCAATACATGCATAGTCTAATATTTATTATGACTATATTGACAGTCACTTCGAAATTTCAGCGCCTGCCGTTGCTTGTTCAGAACGATTGGCGGCGAGACTTCGCTGTCATCTCCATAATACACACACACACACACACACGCACAGACACCCACACAAGTTTCATGATGCAGACAGGAAACTAGAACTCAAAACACGTGTGTATATTACAATTATTAAACATATCATTTTATTATTAACCGAAGTTAGCGAGTGACTTTAGGGTCAAGAGTTTCGTACATTGGCACTTATCAGACTAGTTTCAAGTCATGGGCATTACATTTATATGGATCGATAAAAATGATATTTCTCTGGATTGTTCTAGAATAAAATTTATTCTAGAACAATGGCAAGCCAAAGAATTCTATAATTTAATTATAGAATCAATTACAAGTTCACGTGAATAGTGCATATTTTTTCAAATGAGTTACCAGTTAAGCAACTTCAGTGATGAATAAATAAGTTAAATTTAGAGCACGGCGAAGGGTAGGTATATACTTGTATATATATGCGCGTGTATAGGCTTATGTCTATGTCTGTGTGTATGTGTACGTGTAGAGATATATAAACAAAGTTGCACTTAAGCATTATATTACACACAATAATTATTTTGAAGGGTGTTGCTATTTAAATCTCCAGTCTCCTTCTCGACCAGAATAGTCTGTTCCCCTACTACGTGTTCTGATACTAATCTATCACTCTTAGTCTTATCCCTGAATATTTGATTCTTCCCTACTGGCTGATTACATTCCCCCGTCTCCTTCCTTGTGTCTTGGCTTTAACCTTTAATTGCTTCTTATGTGAACATCCCTTTTTCTGAAAAATTGTCTGCATGGATATGAGGTGAGTTTATTACTTAAAAAATCACTGTTTGAATAAGTTGTTAAAGCGAAAAGTGAAGTTCTAATATCATCAATAAAGTCTACTCTATCCGGACTGTTGCCATAGTAACGAAGCTGAAGCACGTAGAGTGAAGCCGCTTGGCACAGATTGACTTTGTACTCTGCTGTGCAATCGCACTAAATTTTAACGTTCTTGTTCACTTCCGCTGTTTACAGCAGTGCTTGGAAGGAAGGTCTGTAGCGTGTGATCATCGCATTGAACACGACAGAGAAAGTTGAGCAGAGAATCTGCCTCAAATTTTGTCAAAAGCTAGGCGATACCTGCTCTGATGCCTACATAAAGTTTTCAAAAAAGTTTTCATCATTCTCGACACAATCCAGGAGATCTTGTGCAACTGAAACCCGAGTGTCTTTTTGGTCAGCTGAAAGTAGTTTGGGCACAAACTTGGCAAACACACGCCTCATACCCAAATCTTCAGTGATAATGGACTGAACTGAGCCGTAACCAATCTGCACATCCTCTGTTAACTCACCGATGGTAATTCGACAGTATCCTCTCGCAGATGTACGCACATCTGCGATGTTTTTCTCAGTTCTGCTGGTTGCGGGTATCCCAGAAAGTTCGTCAATATCGACATTTTTTCGGCCATCTTGAAAACGTCTGAACCACTCGTACACTTGTGTACGGCTCATACACTCCTCTCCATACACTTTCTGCAACTTTGCGTAGGCTTCTGAGCAGTTATCACATTGACAACTTTCTGTCAGGGTCAATGCGATGATCACACGTTACACACCTTCCTTCCAAGCTCTGCTGTAAACAGAGGAAAGGAGCTAGAACGTTAAAACTTAGTGCGCATGCACAGTATGGTTCAAGACCAATCAGTGCCAGCCGGCTCCACTCTGCGTGCTTTAGCTTCGTTACTATGGTAATAGCCCGGATACTTATTAATCAAACCACGTACAAATATATGTACATATGAGTGTGTGTGTGTGTGTGTATATTAAATATATATGTTTGTGAGTGCATGTATATGTATATATACACACACGCGCACACGTATATAACTATAGCTCTCTATATAGATTTATACGTAAATAGATAAGTTGGATCGGTGTCAGCATACATCGAAAGAAATCTCAAGAATGAAAGTTCACACAAGCAAGAGCATAAAGTAATAAATTTCACGCTGTAAAGAAGAAACTGTGTCGAGCAACATATTTCGGGACATGGCTCTTCGTCAAGAAACAGAATATATAAAGAAGCATATCGGAAAATGACTGACGGAAGTTATAGAATTGAATATTTTCTGTTGAAGAGATGTTCCAAAGAAGCGAGAACTCTGGTAGCCAAAACCGATTCTGTTGAAGAACTACAAACACTAGTGGTTTTGAAAGCAGTTGCTTGAAAAATGTATTTGGTAGACAGCATCGATTATTTAGAAATTTTTATTTGGTTTACCGCTGAAGCTATAGAATCTATCAAAAGCAAGAAGAGTAAGATATTGGAGGGCAAAACGTACAGTCTGAAAATTCACTGGAGTGACATTTCAGTGCCTAGAGTGTCGTCTGCTTGAAGAACACAAAGTTATATTATTTGCTCTTTTGTCATCAGATCGAGACAAACCGATTCGTACTAGAATAATGGAATACTGATTGGTTTACAAGTGTCTTATATGTAAGCGGTGTACGAACTCTCCAATAATCGATCCGAAAGTTCCTTCACATTAGCTGAACGACACCTATAAAAACAACCAACTGAAATAGTTCGTAAATCACCTTTTAATGTGACAACACTGAATCAAATTAGCTCTGAAGAAAACGGGTTTGAATTTAGGAATGTAAATACGCCGACAAATGATGTAAGGAAAGGAAATTTATGCTGTCTTCCTGTTCCGTAAAGGAACAAATATATTTGATATGTTGTGGTTTAAGGTTATCAAGACCGACCTCGGGGCCATAAAGCTAAGAGAAAAATCATTTTATATTAAGTAATAAAAGCAATGAGGGTTGATGATCAAGAAGATCTGGCTATGCCAAATTTGGTATTGCACAAGGAATATTTTGATATAAACCTACTTAAACGTGGTGGCTGAATAACTGAAGCATTTCAACTTAATGGTAATACACTCTTTAGGTTATATTGGTCTAATTTCGAGTTTACATCTTTTTTTAAAGAACTCGAGTTTGATGTGGTATCTTTCTTGGGAGGAGATCTACTGTCTTCATAAAGCATAAAACCAAATCAATGGACACAAATGTTTTGAACTGTTTCGTGAAGGAATGATTTTCTAGTTAAGTAGACTCATGCATTGTACATAGTAAAAAAAGAAATTCGCCGCTGTTAGTCGGACAGCTAATGTAATGAACAAACATTCAGTGAATGAACGAGCGAAGTGAGTTCGACCTCCTTTTCGAATTCTAAGAAATTGGCATTGAGTTAATGCTGCAAAAGCTGGAGAAAACTCATTCTAAAACAAAGTAGTCGTTAATTCAATATGATCGGTATGTCGTTGTGGATTATGATAACGAATGCAAACCAAATTCGTTAAAACCTTAACTAAATTTTTTAAGCTATTTTCATGCTCTCACAATAGAAGGATCGTGGATTCTTAACCTGTACAGTTTTCACGAACCGACCAACTTTGGTGCATTTGGCACATTGACTGTCAATATCACTAATAATGTATGACGGAAGAATTATGACTGCTGTTGTTGTTGCTGGTGTTACAGCTAGTATTGTTTTTCTTGCCGCTGCTGTTTGATACTGTTTTGTTTCTTCCGTTTTTTTACGTTCTGAATCCCAATCCCGCTGAGGTCAACTTTATCTTTCATTTAACCAGGGCCGATAACATAAATTACCAGTCAAGTACTAGGGTAGGATGATTTCGACTAATCCCTTCCCCTCAAAATTTCTGGCCTTCAGTAGAAATAGCTCGTGTCATTGTTATTGTTGATGTACACGTCGCTGCTGCGGTTGCCGTTCTTACCATTGTCATTCTTGTTTTTATAGTTGTAGTAGCAGCAGCATTAGTAGTAGTAGTAGTAGTAGTAGTAGTAGTAGTAGTAGTAGTAGTAGCAGTAGCTGTTGGTGTTGTTGCTGTTATTATTATTATTATTATTGAGTGAGAGAGCAGGGCATGCCATCAAAGTGACACTGGGGTAAAATATACGAAGCCCAATATACCCATCATGACTACCCGTCTGATAAGGGTACATCAGGCACATGCATCGCGACCATATGTGCGTGACATGGTGATCCATATCAAGATAAACAGTGCATGACCTCGAAGGTGGGGCCCACTTAGAATTTTCTTCAGGTCGAGTAGCCCATCCCGCTCAAAAGGTCCCTGAATAAGGTTTGTTTAAGGATGATGAACAAAACACTCATGTTTCCAAATGTGAATTATCTAAACTCCAAAGAATCCCTCTCAACACATGGCTATGATGCTCCCCCACTACTTCTGCTCATGATCAGAGACGCACATATCGTCAGCCACCAAGGAACATGCTCAACTGGTTAAGATGAAACAACTGGCAAGCAAATCTGTGGTATTGAGCAGAATATTTGCTATAGCCCATCTTTTTATACCAAGACAAAACAACGTACACGATAACACTTCCAAACAGTTAAGATCAGAAGCCACGAGAGCCACTGCCTGGTACTGCATCAGGGCATCATCATCATCATCATCATCATCATCATCGTCATTATTATTATTATTATTATGATGATGATTATTATCTGTCGGCTGTATTTCTTCCTTTTATATTGTTCTCAATGTCTTAGAAATCACGATCACCATCATGATCATCATCATCATTATATTATTATTATCATTATTTCGACAGCGAAAGGCGGCTAGCTGGCAGAATCGTTAGCATGCCGAGCAAAATGCTTAGCGGCATTTCGTCCGTCTTTACGTTCTGAGTTCAAATTCCACTGAAGTCGACTTTGCTTTTCGTCCTTTCGGGGTCGATGAAATAAGTACCAGTTGTGCACTGGGGTCGATGTAATCGACTAGTCCCCTAGACACTTGCCCAAGGTGCCACGCAGTGGGACTGAACCCGGAACCATGTGGTTGGTAAGCAAGCTCCTTACCACACAGCCACTCCTGCGCCTTATTTTTTTGAATATCATTTCATCATTATATGTAAACCCGAACACTTTGTGTCTGTCTTTCTATTGTCCCCCTCATCCTTCGCCCTTGTGGCAAATTAACGAAATCATTGTTATTGTTATTATTATTCGTTTTATTCCAAGTGCAATTTGTTGTCATTGTTATTTTTTTGCCATCACTGCATGTGAAGTAATTACAGTTGTTTTTACTGTAATCGTTGTTGTTGCTACTGCTGCTGCTGCTGCTGCTGCTGCTGCTGTTGTTGTTGTTGTTGTTGTTGCTGCCGCCGCTACTGTTGTTGCTTTGCAACTTTAGGGGGTGTGGAGACACATTTAATTGGTAAGCTGAGTCATAATTAAACATGATAACAACTCTCTCGTTCCTAATAAAGATTTTGCTGACACTGATAAAGTTGGTTAGGTGTAAATGATGGCGGTGGGGATGGAGGTGGTGGTGGTGAGGGAGGTCGTGATGGTAGTTAGTTGTGGTGGTGGTGGTGGTGATGGTGGTGGTGGTGATGGTGGTGGT
>NC_068986.1:29412331-29415073 GCF_001194135.2 Octopus bimaculoides | reverse complement strand
ATAATAATTTTATCACCGCCGCGAATCGTTTGTTTACGTAGTCAGCACTTAATGTATATCGGCTGAATGGACGTCAGTCATTGGTTGAAATTACAGAAATAGGACAACTTTAACATGAAATAACTTGCGATGTACGTTTTTTTGTTAAGAAGACTAAGAGAAAAAGATGTTTTATATAACACATTCTACCAGTGTCCCAAGTTTCAAAGTGTTTCGTTAAGAAAATACTGGTGCCCCCGTTTTGAACAAGATCCGTATTGATGATTAGTGGTTCTGATAATAACTGACGGTGCTGCTGATAATAGTGTTGGGAGAGGTGGTGGTGGCCAGTGGTACTCTCATGATGCAGTGGTGGTGTTGGCGATGCCACTAGCGATGCAATAGTACTTTGATAGTAGTGATGGTGAGAAAGGCGATGGTATTGATAATAGGAACCATAGTAGTTTGTTGTAGACAGTGCAGTGATTCTGTACTATTAGTGGTGTTGATAGCATAGGCTGTAGAAGTAGCGGATAGCATTGTGATGGTGTTGCAGTACAAAAAATTTTGTGGCATACAATGTCATAGAGAAAAATAATTGATCATGTGTTAGTTGATGGCACCGTGATGGTATGGCAGAGATAGTCAGAAATGTGATTGATGTTGTAGTATTAGTGTGGTGTTGTTATTGATAGTAGAGGTGGTGGTGGTAGAGTGGATTATTCTGCAGTCATAAGGTAGATCAATGGTGTTCCAACCATTTTATTTCTACCTCTGGATCTCTTTGATTACTATTTAATTCTAGTGAATCGCCACAGCCATTCGATGTTTAAAAACTAGTTTTATAGAGGATTCTTTAAAAATTCCTATTTTGTTTTTCACACGTTCATCCGTATAGGTATGCAGTAGCACTCACCGAGAGAACATATTTCAGTGGTAGGAAACATTTTAAACTACAGTGTTGCAGAAAGATTGCCGCGGTTTCAAAGATTAATAAAAAACAAACACATGGAGATAAAAGAAAAAACGATACTCTCTATTCCAGGCCATTGTGGATACCACCTGAAGCAGATAAAAAAATGGCATTTAATGAATTTTATAGAAATACAAAGTTTTTTCATGCTTCTTCAAGTGTTTGTTTTTTATTAACCTTTGAAATCGGGGCTACCTTTCTGCCTCACCTTATATGTAAAACTTTAGAGAAAGAAACCTGGTTGTTTCTTGCAATAAATACATGTAGACGCAAACATTATGTCGCTAATAATTAATTTTTAATAAGCCCGCTGGCTATTCGCGACATCACTGTCTGAAAAGATGCTGAAATTCTATATATCGTAGCAACGAGATTTGACTCGTATGCAGACATCCGGTGCTTTCCACTGATGAGTTCAAATAGAGCGAAATTACGGGATATGGGATGGGAATTCCGGCGCCCATAACAGATGCATTTCATCTGCTATATATGTGCGTGCTTTTATGCACCAAACACCTAGATGACAGGGTCCCACAAGGCTAATAACGCAATAAAAAATGTTCTTATAATGCCTCCATGTTTAGTTGGATAAAAGATTAACTTTTCGATATTAATACTGCTTCCGTCGCTAATAATCAAAATTTATTCATGGACATTTAGAATACTACTGTGGACCCCCACTTTACTATTTTACTTGCGTTGACTCTAAATATCTTATACGGTCGCCGGGGCCATATGGGCCTCAGTCGAGAGCCACTAATGTTTTAATATAAGCCTGGCACTTATTCTATTGGTCTCTTTTGCCAAGCTGCTTAGTTACAGGGACTAAATAAACTAACAACGGTTGTAAAGCAGTGGTGTGGGACAAACACAAACACACACAAACATGGATATATATACACACATACATACATACACATACATACATACACATACATACATAAATACATGCAGAGACACAGACACACATATACGACGGACTTCTTTCAATTTCCGTCTACCACGTCCACTCACATGACTTTAGGTGGCCCAGGGCTATAGCAGAAGACACTTGCCGAAGGGTGCCATGCAGTGTGCCTGAACCCAGAACCATGTGGTTGGGAAGCAAACTTCTTACCGCACAGCTGACGGAGAGGTCACCTCCACGTGAGACGACAATAATGATCTCTTGAAGATATATTACATTGTTGAGTACAATTAAAGATGTTAGAAACATCTTTTTCAATTTACAACAGGTCTCTCAAGAACCGGGAGTTGATAAATCTATGAGAGAAGCGTATATTTTAGAGAATTAATCAATGTTGAAGTAGACAATAGAACAAATAAACTTGGGATAAAGAAAGATTAATATGTAACACCAATATCTTTAGATTGATGAATAAATCGATTTTATGTCTATTATTGTACAGAATAATTTCGAAAGTTCTGACATTAAGTCGCATTCATTCCTTTCTTCGTCTCCAGCTAAGAGTACAACAGTAACTGTTGCAAATATTGTAGTTTATTATTATTATTATTATTATTATTATTATTATTATTATTATTATTATTATTATTATTATTATTATCATTATTATTTAAAACTATGTCTAATTACAGTTATTTTTGATTGTAAATGTTTAAAGTTTAAAGAGGAATTCTAGTAAAACTCTACTAAAATCATATCTTTACTACAAATACTATTTCAAAATAAGTAAATAATAATGATGATAATAATAATAATAATAATAATAATAATAATAATAATAATAATAATAATAATAATAAATATTATTATTATTATTATTATA
>NC_068986.1:29411173-29412276 GCF_001194135.2 Octopus bimaculoides | reverse complement strand
AGTAAATAATAATGATGATAATAATAATAATAATAATAATAATAATAATAATAATAATAATAATAATAATAATAAATATTATTATTATTATTATTATAGAAGAAGAAGAAGAAGAAGAAGAAGAGAGCGTTCTGTTTCGAAGACTATAGGTCTCTTCAGGCGGTGTAAAACGAGGGATACCCTCAGTGACTAGTTGTCACTGATAGTTGAATGTAAAACAGACTAGCATAGTTTAGTGTACCAAAAACCCCCCCCAAAAAACGGCACAATTATATACCCAAGCGTATGAGGAAAATCTAATTAAAAGAGCTCAAAATGAAATTAACTTCTGATGAGCATACGTACTCAGGTGTAAGACATATAGGTAGTCCTCATGATAAATTGTAAATAGCCTCATCGAGAGATTTTTCAGTATAAGTGCTAAAAATCTATTAGCATAAATTATTAATTAAGTGGAAAGAGTTAACTTTTCATACATGATATGAAAGAAATATTCGTGAAGTTTTTGAGCAAGACTTCCGTTACAGAACATCCTGTTTCGAGAGTTGTATCTCTCTTGAAGCAATGTAAAACGGTAGAACCTCCCACACATACATACATACATACATACATACTATACATTTGTGTGTGCGTGTGTGGTTGTGCGTGTACGTGTATGCCTATGTACAGCGTATATTAAATTACATCAATTAGTTTGCATATACGTTTGTGTGTGTATGTATGTATGTATGTTTGTGTGTGTGTGTGGTATATGTGTGTGTTGTGTGTACGATTATGTGTATATATATAATTTTTGAGTGCACACATGTACATATATATCTGTATATGTGTGTGACGATATCTATCTATCTATCTATCTATCTATCTATCTATCTATCTATCTATCTATCTATCTATATATACGAAAAGAATATGTTATGAATATATGTATATATGTATTTAAGAGAATACATATATATTTATATAATATATGCATACATATATATATATATATTTATATATACATATTAACACATATACTTTCTCTGTTTGTATGCCTGTTTCTCTCTTTTTCTGTATATATATATATATATATATATATATATATATATATATATATATAT
>NC_068986.1:29410098-29410920 GCF_001194135.2 Octopus bimaculoides | reverse complement strand
AGAAACAACAAAAAAAACAACAAAAACAAACAATAATAACAAAGGATAATGACAGTAACAAAATGAAGAACAAGAGTAATAACGATAATAATAATAATAATAATAATAATGATAATAATAATAATAATAATAATAATAATAATAATAATAATAATAATAATAATAATGATAATAATAATAATAATAACAATAATAACATGAATTATAAGATTGACGTTCGTCATCTATTTTGTTTTATTTTCCTCTCAATGGAACTGGCTGCGTTTTATTTCAAATATGCCCACTTCAGTGAACACAATTGTACCCACGGCCGCCATCTTTGTTGAAGTATCAGCTCTTTGTTATGAAGTGTTTAGTTAAACCGCTTAAATTTGCATAACTATTTATATAGGCACTTTGCGTTCTTTGTGTAAATTCAGCCCCATGTTTATGGTCTGCGCGCGCACGTGTGTGTGTATGCGAATAATGTACATCTGTGTGTTTGTGTGTGTGTGTGTGTATGTGTCTCTGTGTTTGTGTGCATGCGTGTATGTATGTATCAGTGTATGAGTGTAGGTGTCCAATTGCGTGTTTGTGTGTGTGTTGTGTTTGTGTTTATGTCAGCATGTGTGTGTGTGTATGTGTGTGGTTATGGTGTCAACGAATGGCCTTTTAAAATCTTTCTCTAGGGGAATGTATTTAAGTTTATATCTCCATAAATATGTGTATTTTCATTATATATTTACACATAGGGCGCACGCATGGACACATCTCACTCTCTCTCTCTCTCTCTCCTTTATTTGCTTCATATATATACTTATACATATATATTTATACATACAT
>NC_068986.1:29406691-29408530 GCF_001194135.2 Octopus bimaculoides | reverse complement strand
AAAGCGAGATACGTAGTAGTACAGAGGAAGAACGAGGGGGGGGGGAAGGAAAGAGAAAGAGATATGTTTGTGAGTATGTGTGTCTGTGTTTGTCCCCCCCAACATCGCTTGACAAGCGATGGTGGTGTGTTTACGTCCCCGTAACTTAGCGGTTCGGCAAAAAGAGACCGATAGAATAAGTACTAGGCATCCAAAGAATAAGTCCTGGGGTCGATTTACTCGACTAAAGGCGGTGCTCCAGCATGGCCACAGTCAAATGACTGAAACAAGTAAAAGAGTAAAAGAGTATATGTGTATACACTCACACACATACTCTGCACCACGCCACATATACATATCTACCTAGCTACATATATCCAAAGTTATACATACACACATACATACAGGCCGGATATTGTTGTTTAGGACAGGGGACAAAGGTATGTACCGTCATAGAGGTCAGCTGTCCTGCATATATAAATATCTCTTAGAAAATCAAAGAAAAAGAGGATATCTCTGGACAACTGTTTCAAAACCTCCAGCTTCTATATCCAGACTACGAATTCATATTCATACTAACAATAATTGGAGCACTAGGTTTTGTTAGGAAATGCTTAAAGGAGAAACTGGATAGACTCAAGTTCCAAATGTGAATTTGTCTTTGTTAACTACATCCCAAAGATGGAGCCTTGTATCTTTGTTGGAAACCAGCTCCCTCCTCAGTGGAAGATTTATAATAATTAAAAAATAGAAGCGACATACGTAAATACATGTATGTGTTTGTGTATTTATATTTGTGCGCTTATGTGTATTTATATATGCATTTACTAACAAAACCTAGTGCTCCAATTATTATTAGTATGAATATGAATTCGTAGTCTGGATATAGAAGCTGGAGGTTTTGAAGCAGTTTTCCATAGATATCCTCGTTTTCTTTGATTTTCTAAGAGATATTTATATCAGCAGGACATTTGTGTATTTATATATGATACACACATAAGCTGGCAGAATCGTTGGCACACCGGGGGAAATGCTTAGCGGTATTTTGTCCGTCTTCACATTCTGAGTTCAAATTCCACCGAGGTCGACTTTACCTTTCATCCTTTTGAGACTGATAAAGTAAGTATCAGTTTAGCATTGCAGGTCGACGCAATCTGGCTTTGTGTCAAAATTCGAAATGAATATTATACACACGCACATATACTCTTTTACTCATTTCAGCCATGCGGCAGCGGTCATGCTGGAGCACCACCGTGGAAACTATTGTTTCGCTCACAGGGGGAAAAATGAACCCAAGACCTTCAGAATGACTCTCTTAAGATTCTATCGTAAAAGTCTGATGCTCTACCGACTGAGTTATGCGTTTTAGAAATGCGTTTTAGAAATGCGTTTTAGAAATGCAATCAATTTTGATTAAGAGCTATGAATTAGCGAAATCACAGTTTCGTTGCTAAAATGTTAAATCTGTAAAACGAAACCATTGTAGTTGTAGTTGATTCGCGAAAAGAGTCTTCTTTGCACTTCTTATATCCTTGATCCGAGAATTCTCTATCTCCCTGTCTCCCCCTCTCTCTCTCACACATAACTGTGTATCTGTCTATATATATACATTTGTTTACACACATACATGCATATATATATATATAAGTCAGTAAATAGTTGGGTTGTGTTAACCGCACGTGGAGAAATAATAGGAAAATGAAAAAAAACCCTAACCCTAACCCTAACCCTAACCCTAACCCTAACCCTAACGCTAACCCTAACCCTAACCCTAACTCTAACCCTAACCCTAACCCTAACGCTAACACTAACAAAACCCTAACCCTAACCATAACCCAAACCCTAACACTAACCCTAACC
>NC_068986.1:29403316-29405748 GCF_001194135.2 Octopus bimaculoides | reverse complement strand
CCGGCAGGGGGATGGTGGCGAACCCTGCTGTACTCTTTCCCCACAATTTTCTCTCACTCTTACTTCCTGTTTCTGTTGTGCCGGTAATTCAAAGGGTCAGCCTTGTCACACTCTGTGTCACGCTGAATCTCCCTGAGAACTACGTTAAGGGTACACGTGTCTGTAGAGTGCTCAGCCACTTGCACGTTAATTTCACGAACAGGCTGTTCCGTTGATCGGATCAGCTGGAACCCTCGACGTCGTAAGCGACGGAGTGCCAACAACAACTATTGGCACAAGGCTTGAAAATTTGTGGGAAGGGGCTAGTCGATTAGATCAACCCCAGTGCTCAACTGGTACTTTTTTTTATCGATCCTGAAAGGATGAAAGGCAAAGTCGACAGTAGCAGACAAAATGTCGGGCAGACGAAATATTGCTAAGCATTTTTGTCTGGCATGCTAACGACCCTGCCAGTTCGCCGCCTTATATCATTGTACCAGTAATAATAATCCGCCGATGGCTTGTAATATATTCACAAGGCCACACGTTTTGGGTTAAAAAGGTGGTAGCGAGAGGCATCTAACAATCGATTATATCGACCCCACGAATGAGGGATTCTTATTTTATCGGTCCTGGAAGGATGAAAGGTAAAAATCGATCTTGGTAGGCCTTGAACTCAGAATGATAAAAGGGCGTAGCTAACACGCTGCAAGATTCTTTTAGTGTGTTTGCCTTTGCGGCAAGTATAATTAACTATGATAATGAGGAGTTCATCCATTGAAACAAGAAAGTAAATTTGTAGGCAGAGGAAGGGGCGAGGTGGGAGGTTATTATCAAATCAATCCACGAGGAAGAGAAAGAAGATGGAAGAAAAATGCATGGCTGGCTTCGGTGATATTTTTTACTTGTAGCCATTTACCTTAAAATAACAACAAGCCCTTATATACATCAACGTCAGCACGAATTAATACTCAAATACTCAAACACGCGTGGAGGTGCAATGGCCCAGTGGTTAGGGCAGCGGACACGCGGTCATAGGATCACGGTTTCGATTCCCAGACCGGGCGTTGTGAGTGTTTATTGAGCGAAAACGCCTAAGGCTTCACGAGGCTTCGGCAGGGGATGGTGGCGAACCCTGCTGTACTCTTTCACCACATCTTTCTCTTACTTTCACTTCCTGTTTCTACTGTGTCTGTAATTCAAAGGGTCAGCCTTGTCACACTGTTTCACGCTGAGTATCCCTGAGAACTACGTTAAGGGTACACGTGTCTGTGGAGTGCTCAGCCACATGCACGTTAATTTCACGAGCAGGCTGTTCCGTTGATCGGATCAACTGGAACCCTCGACGACGTAAGCGACGGAGTGCTAGTCAGTCAGTCAGTCAGTCACTCAAACGCGCATGAACACGCAGACATACACATGCACACACACACATACATACACACACACACACACACACACACACACACACGCAGACACACACATATGTACACACGTACACATATTCTCTTCCACTTCCGCTCTGTTCAGACTTCATTATGCTTAACTTTGGTGCTCCGAAACATTTCCTTTCCGCTAACACCAATAGGAACAAAATTTTGTTTTCAATCCAGTAGCCCCTTATATGCTCATGACACTCATCCAGCTTTTCTTATATTAAATAAATTCTTCTTCGACTCCTAACATACTCACTGAACTCTCCTTCAGCCTTTTATACTCAGCGATTTGCACTCATCTTTAGCCCTTGAAATATCCACTGGTTCTCACTCATAACTATGACTCTCCCTCAAACCCTGTTATAATTCCCTGATGAGGGTTCCAATTGATTCGATCAACGGATCAACCGGCTCGTGAAATTAATGTGCAAGTGGCTGAGCATTCTACAGACACGCGTGCCCTTAACGTAGTTCTCAAGGAGATTCATCGTGAAACAGAATGTGTCAAAGCTGGCATTTGTAATTACAGGTACTACTCATTTTTGCCAGTTCAGTGAACGAGAACAACGCGAAATAAAACTGTGTTGCTGAAGGACACACAACATGTAGCAGGGAATCGAACTCATAACCTTATGGTCGTGAGCCAAATACTCTAACCATTGAACCACGCACCTTCACTCCAACATTACATACTCTCTGAATCTACCTCAGTCCCTGATACACTCACGCTCACTCCTTGTTTTTTTCTATTGAGTCTTTCATTTAGTTTCATCTCACCTTTATCCTAAATGTTCCCCCCCTTTGTTTGTTTGTTTCTTTCTTTCATTCGTTCGTTCTTTCTTTCCTTTCTTTTTCTTTCTTTCTCCCATCCTTCCTTCCTTCCTTCCTTCCTTTCTCCCTCCCTTTCTTTCTTTCTTTCTTTCTTTCTTTCTTTCTTTCTTTCTTTCTTTCTTTCTTTCTTTCTTTCTCCATTTTATTTCCTAGCATTTCCCATCCTTCTCTCGTTTTCTTCTTCTT
>NC_068986.1:29401605-29402616 GCF_001194135.2 Octopus bimaculoides | reverse complement strand
CCCCAACCTTGAAGCATCTGCCCATCCACGCACCTACCCTCTCAGTCCTCCTCTCCACTCACACTCCACAATTACTGCCACCCCCCACACACACACCATCGCCTTTCCTTCTCCCACTACCCTCGTGCCACCCGCCCTCTATTTTCTTCAGACGTCTTTCCCTCCCACCACCTAGAACCCTCCTCCTACTCACGCGTTTATAACACCTCCTCCTCTTCTTCTCCATCCTGTTCTTTCTCCTTCTCCTTCTCTCTTTCTCCTCCTACTTACACACCTCCTTCACTCATACCGCCACCCCTACTCATATATAAAGTCCCAGTGTTTGAGGGTGACAATGGTAACAATGAAGATATAAAGGTCCATCACGAAACAAAATGCGGCGTGGTGGGGCCGTTTAGGGCGTGGTCGACGATTGTACCCCTAGGGTGGGGGTGTAATGGTGGTGGTAGCGGCAGTAGTAGTGCTGGTGGTGGGGGTATTTACAAGCGTGAGTAGCAAGGGTAGGTGCCGTGGTAGTGTGTGTGGTGAGGAAAGTAGCAGTGGCTGTGGAGTGGCGGTGGAGGTGGAGTTCTTATGCGTGATGCAAAGGACGGGTGTGCGGTGGGGAGTATGGAGGTGTTGTGGTAGTAGTGGTTGTAGTAGTAGTGGTGGTGGCGATGTTCCTTGAATTGAAGATGTCGGAAAATACAAGATGGCCGTATATGTGTGTATGTATGGCTGTACATACGTCTATGTGTGTATGTCTGTGTGCATGTGTAAACATACATTTATTACTTATGGGTTGTTGTTTGCGCATTTAGAGTATGTACACAGAAACACACACATACACACACACACACACACACACTCACACATATATATGTATCAACACACACACACATATGATGTTTGTGAATGTTTGTCGGTATCATTTGTGTGTTGGTGTATGACCGCATATAACTGTTTTACAATATGTATGCACAATATGCATATCTGTATGTTGTATATATATATATATATATATATATATAT
>NC_068986.1:29400756-29401117 GCF_001194135.2 Octopus bimaculoides | reverse complement strand
ATATATATATATATATATATATATATATATATATATATATACATACATAGACACATGCATGCACACACACACACACACACATGCACACATGCACATACGCACACACATAAAGATTTATTTACTGCAATTTCACATATATGCACAACATATGTTTGTGCTTGCGTAGGCATATACGTAGGTCTGAATATGTGTATGTGAGTATACGTAACTGGTCATATGCGTGTGCACTGAGAGTGAACAGGCATAACGAAATAATAGTCTTGATAAACGGGAGTTTATGTATGCATGTATATATATTTATATATATATGCATGTATATTAATGCATATATGCATATATATATATGCATATATATATGCAT
>NC_068986.1:29399121-29400514 GCF_001194135.2 Octopus bimaculoides | reverse complement strand
GACTGGTGACTGGAAGGAGTTGTGTAAATATATTAAGGTTGATAGTGGGGTGGGGATGGGGGTGAGTTGGGTTGAGGTGGAATGCGTGGGGGGGGGGATAAAGGATATTCTTGGGCATTGGGTATTGTGCGTGGTGTGCAGGGTTGGGTGAGTGGATGGGTAAACAAGGTTTGTGAAACTGGACAAGATTGCTTGTTGTGTGACTAGGATTGGTAATACCGAAGGCGGCACCGGTGGCGCTTGCGAGACCAGCGGCACATTGCTGGGCAGGCTGTTATAGTTGTTATTGTCGTGAGTAACGGTCCTTGTTTAGCTCAGTTGTGCCACATTCATGCACAGAAATGATTATAAGGGTTCCAGCCATGACCATTTCTCGCGTGTTTTTTTTAAAATTTTTATATCAAGCTTACACGCTGACCAATCTGCCCACCTCTTTTTTTTGTTTGTTTCAAAGAGGAGATTGGGATTTAATGATGAGAAAGATTTGGCTGCTATTTCTAGTAATCGGCTGATTATGTGAGGCTGCCTCGTTGGTCGATTATGAAGATGAGGAATGTGTGACTGATTGTTAATAATGGTAGTTATATGGGTGGAAATGGTAGTATTAATGGTGATGGTGGTGGTGGTGATGGTGGTGTTGGTGGTGGTGATGGTGGTGGTGATAATGTTGATGGTGATGATGGCGGTGATAGTGAGGGTAGCGGTAGGAAGCTGGTGGTGGTGGTGGATGCAGTAGTGGTGGTGGTGGTTGTGATGATGGTCGTGGTGGTGGTGGTGGTAGTGGTGGTGGTTATGATGATAGTGGTAGTGGTGGCAGCGGCGACGGGTGATATATGCAGGGAAATAAATAAGGGATGAAGATATCGAGTGTTAGCGGTGACGATAGGTGTGAGTGCTGGTGGGAGCGTGATGTGACGGGTAAGGGTTGTCCTTCCCGAAGGCAAAGAAAAAAAAAAGACGGCGGTTTTAGTTGATGTGGTATGTGAAAGGTGAAGCTGAGGCGTGGGGAAATTTGTCAGAGGTGTGAGGGCTGTGAGAATGCGCGCGTGCGCGTGTCTATGTGTATGAAAGTGTGAATCTGCATGTATGTTTGTATGCATGTGTGTGTGTGCGTGTATGTGAGCGAGTGCATGCATACGTACGCCTTACGTGTAATCATATACCTTCATGAATCTTTATTTGCGTCCATTTGGCTCCTTGACACTAAGTACACACACACACACACACACACACACACATACACACGAAATTACACCGACATGCATACACAGACAAGCACACAAACACGCTCACTATACACACACATCCACATACACAATTACACATACTCAAACACATGAACGAAACGACATAAGGGTACATACATACATATATATATATATATATATATATA
>NC_068986.1:29396603-29398981 GCF_001194135.2 Octopus bimaculoides | reverse complement strand
TATATGTATGTGTATATATATATATATATATATATATATGTGTGTGTGTGTGTGTGTGTACTTATGCGCACACAGATATGTGCACATATATATATATATATATGCACACACACATGCACACAAATATGTATATATTAGATGTGTGTGCTTCTTTTGTTTGTTCGTATGTGTGTCTTAGTGTATGCGCGTGTGTGCGTTTGTGCGTGTATGTGTGTGTGTGTGCGTGTGTGTGTGTGTGGGTGGGTGTGTACGCATTCGTGGGAAATGCGCCTTCATGAACGTTCATGAATCTTGTTCTCTTCTGTTCATTTTCATCACTCTGCATGCATGCAGTTTTTTTTCGTCTTCATTCACATGCATGCATATTTGTTTATACATTTTTGTATGCATGATCGTGGGTGACCGTATATTTGTGCACTAACGCGAACATGAATGGGAAGTGTAAAAAAAAAGAATAACAACCCAAAATTAAATAACAAACAGTAATAAAAATAATGCTCCAGTGAAATAAAAAAAATGAAAACATATTGTAATAATATGAAGAAAAAAGCAAACAAAATCATAACACAGTAAAAACAAAGGTGTATATGAAATATGGAGATAAAAATATAAATAAATAGATAAATGAATAGAAATATAAATGAAAAAAAAACGCAATAATAATAATAATAATAATAATAACAGTGATGTAGCTGCATAAACAACGAAAGCAAAAAATGCATCAACAAAATGATAATAAAAGGCAAGAACAAACGTAATAACAAGAAGAACAATATTAGCACTGAGAACAACAACAGCAACAACAACAGTACGAACAACAACAACAACAACAACAAAAACTACAACAGCAACAACAAAAACTACAACAGTAGCAGTAACAGCAGCAACAACAACAATAACAACAGCTACAACAAGTAAACAATAATAAAAATATTGAATACCAATATATGTATGTATGTGTGTGTGTGTGTGTGTGTGTGTGTGTGTATGTGTATAAAATATATGTTTATATATATGATAACTATTCAGCAGCAACCACAATAACGACAACAAACAACAGTACTAGCAACAACAACAATATGAACAACTGTGTGAAGAAAATGAAAAATAGATGAAGATAAACAAAAAAAAAACTAAACTCAACAGTGTTATCAACAACCATCGTACAGCTGCAGCAGCTGCTGCTGCTGAGAATGATGATGATGAGGATGATAATGATAATGATGATAATGACAGTGACGACGACGATGACGACGATGATGATGATGATGATGATGGCGGCGTTGGTGGTAGTGGTGATGGTAGCCTGAAAATTTGAGGAAGGGAGCTAGTCGATTCCTTCGACCCCAGCACGTGACTAGTACTTTATTTTATCGAGCTCCGATGGATGAAAGACAAAGTTGACCTCGGAAGAACTTGAACTCGGAACGTAAATTTCAATGTGTTGAACTGGAATATCAGCGACATTTTCGGCCAACTAATTATGATGTGGGTGATATCTTCGGTGTTAACTCCACAAAATCTGCATCAGTTTTATTGCATTTCCTGCGTCTCAGTCCCTTCTGTGCATCTGGTATTTGGTTGATATTTCCTGTTCCTGGATTGCAAATGCATACCCTTCAAACTGGTAGGTAGTAATCCAGTTGTTAGTCCATGATAGAATGCATGTATCTATGTACGTACGTACGTACGTACGTATGTATGTATGTATGTATGTATGTATGCATGTATGTATGTTTGTATTTGTATATGTGTGTATGTGAACATAAGTAAGCCAGAAATTTTGGAGGAGGGAGATAATCGATTACATTGATCCCTTAACCTTTCAATCCTATTAGGGTCTTATTTTATAGATCCTAGCAGAATAAAAGGCTAAGTCGCTCACGGCAGAATTTGAGCTCAGAATATAAAGACGGACGAAATGCCGCTAAGCATTTTGTCCAGCGCGCAAACGATTCTGCCAGCTCACCGCTTTGGAAAACTGAACGCCGTAATCTGGTACGATACTCCAGCCCTTGAAAGCAATCCTAAAACGCCATAAAAATGTAACAATAAGGATAATCTGAGTTTAAAAAGAACTACAGTCTTTTGGCAGTTATTGTTAAAGCCTTAAGGTAATTTTTTAAGAGATTGAGAGTTGATTTTCGGGAAGATGGTATGAATAAGAACCGAGAATACTACCAACATATAAATATATTCATTTACACTCGCACGCTGGCATTCAGGCACACACTACCGCACGCACACATTCATGCAGACAAACATACCGTCACAACTATACACCCATTACACACAGAAACATATACACATATATGTTTGTGTGCTTGTATGTGTATGCATGTATATATATATATATATATATATATATATATATATAT
>NC_068986.1:29392781-29395815 GCF_001194135.2 Octopus bimaculoides | reverse complement strand
ATATATATAAGTGTGCAGAATATCTATATGTGTGTATGTATGTATGTATATATGTATATATAGGAGGCTAACACCTTTGTAATGACCCACTTGAACGTGAAACTATCTTAACTAGCTTTTTGGGTAGATGTATTCCCACAAGTTTGGTTATCTCAGCTGAATGAATAAGCTCTAATGGGATACAAGATGATATTTTTAATCCCTAAAGTGTTGTCGCTTTTCGTAATGGATTTACTTGCAAACATCAAGAAATGTTAGTAATAATTCATGCGAAATTCAACACATGAATATGCAAAGTTCTAGTAATAGAAGAGAAATAATCTTGAATGTCCAATTTTAAATATTTGCATTGGGTTTCACTCGGGTTCTGTAATTTTGTAGCTACTGACGAACACTCGTCCGAGAAAAATAAATACATTTCAAACCATTATATATATGTATGTATGTATGTATATCTATCTATCTATCTATCTATCTATCTATCTATCTATCTATCTATCTATCTATCTATCTATCTATCTATCTACATTGCTCCTAAAAAGTCATCCGCCGATGCAAAGTCCGGGTAAGATTGTTAATGGAAGACCAGCAGTTGTCCATGTATGTCAGGGTCCCCTCTCCACGCCACCAGTGTTATCCAACGGAATGACAAAGGCCGATATAGCTTGGCACCAGTGACGTCGCAACTCATTTTTACAGATGAGTGAACTGAAGCAACGTAAGATAAAGCGTCTTGTTCAAGAACACGACACACAACCCGGTTCGGGAATCAAACTCATTAGCTCAAGATTGTGAGCCCGATGGTCTAACCACTGAATCATGCGCCTTCATTTACTTTCATTTATTTTCCTAAGCCCTGTGTGTATAACAGCAGCAGTATTTTCTGGTATAGCGGAAGTACTCCTCAGTGCTGCTGTTGACCATCTACCAACCCTCTTATGCGCAGGCCTGGGCAAGACCATTTGTGGAAGTCTGTCAGATGCTTATGCACGCAAGCTTACCCTCTTTGCGCCTCTAACGTTGTTCAATGGAAAGGCTGTCGATACAGCAGGGGACCTATATCGTTGCAAGCTTTACTTTCATAATAGAATCCGCCGCGATAGATACAAGCTATTGCTTCTAAGATCCTACTGTTCCGTCAATCTACTGTCCTAGATTGGTAATCTATTATCGATTCTGAAAAAATTATTAGCAAAGTTGATCTTGATGAGATTTGAACTCAGAACAAAGGCTTTGTATCCAACGTTCTAACATCTCTGTCAATTCATTGCTTTATTACATAAAAGTTTTAGATGAACAGAAACTGAAGAAATCTGTAGTATTCTCCGGCCTCTGAAGAAGAATGTGAATCTTTGTGATGCTTAGTTTTAATCTGTGTTATTAATGTGGGGTTGCCAAGAGGGAAAGATCTTCAGAATATGATGCTTTTCTGTTGCGGGTCTGAGGATTTTAGCTGCATGCTGTGCAAGATTAAAGTTTGCAAGATTCAAGATGGCTTCATTTATATTGTCTTTTTTTTTTCTCTGTGCATTTGAAAAAGAATAGATTGTCATATTCTCATTAGAGGATGTTTTCGAAGTTTCTCTTCTGAGACGCGATGCAGGTTTGTCGATCTGACTCCAAGCTAATAAAGAATGGAAAGTGGTATCATTTGCAAAGAAATGAGTGTTGTTTGAGGTGATAACCAGCAGATTGTTAAGGCGTAACCAACTGATATGCACAACAGAGTTGAGTGTGATGGTACAATCTGACAGGATTCTTTCAGTTCTTCAAATAAGAGATGAATGGAAGCTGTTAGATTAACCAAGAGATTCTCTTGATAGATAAAGTTAAAGGTTTTGCTGCTGTCAAGTACCAACACATGGATTTTGTCGAATATCTAATGTTTAAGCGACTGCTGGTGAGTGACATAAGTATGACTGTCTCAAATAGAACTGGACCTACGGAAGCCGTAGGGGTGGTCACTTAGGAGGGAGAGGCACACAGAATGTTGGATAAAGTGGGTGCTAACGGTTTCCGTCACTTTTGAGATGTTGGAAATGAAATCGGTAGATCGAAAGTTAGCAGAGTCAGGGAAGTTGTCTTGCTTGGGATGGAACACACTGAAGCATGCTTCCAAAGGTCAGGATGGATTCCTGTAGAGAGAAAGACCGAAAAATTTGACGGGGACATGAATGTACCCTTTGAGGATATTAGATAGGTCATTGACATGGTCGGTGGCTTTGTTGGTTTGAAGGTGGATTGGCACCTGGCGTTTATATGTAAAATGAATGAGGAGACTAATAAAATGGAGAAGGTAACTTTTGGAGATTATTTGTTTGAGTCTCCACAGAATGAACTTTGAAGCCAAAAATAAAAAAAGGACAGAAAATGTGAAAGCTTTTTGTATAGTAGTACTACTTAAGGAACCATCCCAATTGAGACGTGTTGTATAGTAATATTCCACAGAGTTGAGATCCTCTTGGCAAGGAACCAAAGGAGCTGGCCACTCAGTGAGATCCACTCACACTCTGCACTACGCTGCGTCCCTGGACTTAGGTTTTCTTTATGCGTCCGAAATCGACCGGTCCTGTTTAGAATTAAATACTGGTATAACTGCCATTTAAGTGTTTTATTGGGCTTCATAATCCTGGCAGCATACATCTCCTCCCCGGGATATGGGGGCCGTTGGTTCTCAAGGAGATCATACGCCTTTGACAGGTTTTATGTTTTGATCCTACTGGATGCGTACACACTCCTCCTTCTGTAACGCCATCTTAAAACGCCAGAATCGCTTGGACCTCTTCAGAAATCTTGACAACATCGTAACCGCTTGAAACAACTTTAAATCGTCCTCTCACACAAAGACATAAATCACTCGGAACGGCCACAATCCATGTTAAAACGTCTAAAAACCACTCCCAATTTTTTGATATTTTCCAACTGTATATATAATTGTGTCAGGAGCATCAGCTTGTGTCTTCAGACGAACAAGGTTCAGTGCTGGGAACGGCGAAAGAGCGTTCTCATTTGTGTATTCATTTGCATTATTTAT
>NC_068986.1:29383033-29384739 GCF_001194135.2 Octopus bimaculoides | reverse complement strand
TCTTGCCCAAGGTGCTACGCAGTAGGACTGAACCTGGAACCATGTGGTTGGTAAGCAAGCTACTTTATTTCATAAATATTTGCCATAAAGGCATTACAAAGAGGTGACGAACAAGGACAGACAAACATAAAAGGGGTGAAGTAGCTTTATCGATTCCACTCATATATCCTCCATTATTAAAAAAAAAAAAAATGTTGGGTGCAGTTTGAGGGAAAATTGGCTGCTTTTTCCAGTGGGTTTAAAGAGACTACAAAAAAAAAAAAAATTAAGTTAAGTTTTTGTTAGGCGTGCCATTAGCAATGTCTCGCAGACAGCAGTTTGCCCTTATCTGGCGCAGACACTGCTTCATTGGTTTATCATTGTTGTTGTTGCTGCAGTCGTAACCTCTCTTCTTGTTGACGCTGTTGTTGTTATATAACCCTAGGTAGGATGTAAACGAACAGACCTATGATCAAACGCATTTTAGTGGTGACCATCCCACGTTTATATCAAGTGTAGATAAGGCGGGATTGTATATTCTGTCCACAGACCTGGACCCCTGTGTCTCACCTGGACCCCTCCACCTGAAATACTGAGTAAAAATGAAATAGGCGCATATACACCTCTGGATTAACGCAAGCTAATGGACAGAATCGGTTGCATCTTCGTTTTCTACACCTGTTTTCATTGACGCTTTACTGAGAATCCGGCAGAGATAACATTTAGCCTATGACTGCTGTAGTAGGAATACAGCGTGACAAAGTTAAAATACAGTAGGTTTGATAAAGATTTAGCTATTATTTCTAACAGGGTGAATGACTCCATAAAGACACAGAGCTTTATTTATTCAAATTCTGCCGAGGTCGACTTTGCCTTTCATCCTTTCGAGGTCGATAAATAAAGTACCAGTTGCGTACTGGGGTCGATCTAATCGACTGGCCCCCTCACCCAAAATTTCAGGCCTTGTGCTTAGAGTAGAAAAGAATATGTCCTGCCTTTTTCGAGACAATAGCGTGTGATTTTAGAGAGAATTAGCTTCTGTTTCTCGCAGGTCAAGCGACCATGTAACGGCTTTCCTGGGCGTTATTGTTGTTGATGTTTAGCCTCATGTTAGCTCTAGTCGAGTTTATGATCAAAAAGTATTCTGACCGTGAGATTCTCGTCCTTTTGAGGCTATATATAGGGAAGATTGTATTCAATGTTTCATTGGTTTTTTTCTTTATATAAGACTGTAGAATATGGTTGGAAGGAGATTTGACTGCTTTTCTTACAAAGTTAAACGATCACCATCATGATGGTGTTGGTAGTAGAGATGAAGGTAGTGGCTTATAAGCTGGCATGAAGAGAGAGAGAGAGAGAGGTGGGAGGGAGGGAGGAGAAAATGATAGGCCGATAGATGGATAGATAAATTGATGGATAAATAAATACACAGACAAATAAATTTAGATAGACAGATATAGCTGGAAAGACAGAAAAAAATATATGCAAAAATAGTAAATTCCCCCAAAACGAAGAATAAACACAAAAAACAACGCAAGGACGTGGTACATGCAAAGTATTAGCAGACGTATTTTCTTCTTGCGTTTGTTCTTGTTTTTTTTTTGTGTTTTTTTTTTGGGGGGGGGGATTTACTATTTACCGCACGCTCACACACGGACCCTCGGCCTTCCGACTGACTTTGCAGTACCTAATTCGCGGAATTCTTTCTACCATCGGAGAACATTACC
>NC_068986.1:29382098-29382687 GCF_001194135.2 Octopus bimaculoides | reverse complement strand
ATATATAATCATTGACGATTCCCTGCCCTGCATATCTATATATATATATATAGATAGATAGATAGATAGATAGATAGATAGATAGACAGACGGATAGATAAATAGACAGATAGACAGAGAGACAGACCGATAAATAGATAGAAAGACAGAAATAGATAGATAGATAAATAGAGATGGATGTGTAGGTAGATAGACAGACAGACTGAGTGACGGATAGACAGATAGACAGACAGACAGACTGATAGAGTAGTGATAACGAAATGTAACTACAGATAAAGAATGGTGTGAGCGAGAAGCACGTTCGGTATTGTAGATTGAAATAAAACTGACAATAGAAAGACGTGGAAGAAGGGAGTGTTAAAAGAAGGGGTTAATGACAGTTGTGGCGTATAATGGAGACCTAAGTTAGAACAACCCCGCCCTCACTAACGCCATCAATTAAGGGTTCATCAAAGATATATTTATTTATGAAGATGATGTGAAAGGGTCGGGCACAGAGAGGAGACTCATCAGAAACGTTGGAGATGGGTTGGTGTGATTGGACGAAGTGGGGACTAGGGAGAGAGAGAGGGAGAGAGAGAGAGAGAGA
>NC_068986.1:29380611-29381186 GCF_001194135.2 Octopus bimaculoides | reverse complement strand
GGTGGTAGTGGTGATGGTGGTAGTGGGGTTGTGATAGTGGTGGTGGTGGTAGTGGTGGTGGTGGTAGTGGTGGTGGTAGTGGTGGTAGTGGTGGTGGTAGTGGTGGTGGTAGTGGTGGTGATGGTAGTGGTGGTGATGGTGGTAGTGGTGGCAGCAATGGTGGTGGTGGTGATGGTAGTGGTGGCAGTGGTGGTGGTAGTGGGATGACATGTGATTGTTTGGAAGGAAGAAGAAAAAAAAACAATACGGATCATACAAGTAAATAAAAAAAATAAAGCAAAAACAAAAAAAAATCAACTGCAAAAATAAATCTCAAAACATAAGTTAAAAAAAAAAAACGAGCAAATGTGAAAAATTGGCACAAAAAATTTTCTGACAAATATGAATAATTGAATACATAACAACAACAGTAACAACTAATAACAACAACAATAATAGTAACAGTAAATGATAAATTAATGAATAAACATATATTAATATGAAAAATGTAAGCAATCATACATCTGCGCGTGATGTGAGTGTTTAATATAATATATAAATCTTTTCTGCCTGTCTATCTCTCTACCTACTTATAT
>NC_068986.1:29377008-29379797 GCF_001194135.2 Octopus bimaculoides | reverse complement strand
ATATAATACAAAGAATATATATACATGTATACACACATATATGTACATACTTACATCTACATGTGTATATACATGCATATCAGGGTACAGGACGTTAGAACAATAAACTACAGACAACGGAACGAACACATAGGAAAACGGAAAGCCACTTGGAATATCCCTTCATCATATATATACATATATAAATGGAATAAAAACGGAATAGAGAGTATTAAAACGTTCGGACTGATCGACAACACAAAGGCGGACAAGATAAACAACAAATAGAAGGACAGGCAAAAAAAGACAGGTCATTCTTAGCTTTCTTTCATCAGTCAAGTACCAGGAGTCACGACCATTTCGGACAGTTACACTTGAGATGGTTCGATCTGGTTGTCCCCAAAAATGTCTAAGCTAAGAGCATTAGGCCCCTTTGTAAGAAAGCTAGGGAATGTGTACGGCATATATAGTCAATTCAAATAAGCAATCAGTTCAAATAGATGAATGATAAAATTAACGGACAACAAGAGGATATGCACAAGAAATGTATTACCTTGACGCTCGGTGAAAAGAGAGTTTAACTTTCGAGAATGGTTCTTCGTCGGAAAGGAGAAAAGGAAACGTCCAAAGAAGGAAAAGAAATCTCCAACAGCACAGGTGTAGTTACATCGTTAGAAGTAATTGACGATATCGTCAGAGCAAAATAACTCTAGAGAATTTATTTGTGCTGACATCCCAGCGCTATCATCACATCGCTTAATCGTTAAAGATATCCTTCTCATCGCACACTGAACTTATACAGAGTATTGTGTTTCTGCCAGCAATCCGATTTTTCCGGATAAATCGAACTGGTGCTTCGTCCGGAGGAAATCATAGAAAGAATGTGGAAGTAAATTATTGATATATCTATTAAAGCCAGACTACGTCACTCGATTACGATGAACAGCGGTAAGTTCCATATTATACATTTGATAAGTCTAAGTGTAAATCAGATAACAAACGAAATTACACAACGGGTTGCTAAAATTAATATTAAAATTGTGAAACATAATTCATAAAATTCCGTTACTTTCGCAGAAAACCGTGCGACAGTAGGAGGCGCACCAAACAAGCTTCCATTATGGAGTAATACACATTTTAGACTCTTCTTTGAAGTATCTATAAAGACTCTCCATTCACTTGGATCACACTGTTCAACACCCATCACGTTTAACAATCCCACCATGTCACAACAGTAAACAAAATCTTTTCCAGTTGTAAAGAACGTCAAGAGATCTTTTTTTTCTCCCTATTCCGATAAAAAATCACGTTTGTTTCTTTCTGCAACAAATTCTTTTCTTTAAGCTTAGAAGCTAACAGTTCTGATAAATCTTTTTTTTTTTTGCATTCCTAGGTCTCTAACAGAATCATTAAGTTCTACCTGGTTGAAGTTTTCACGTTCTTTGGTTGATGTTTCTATAATGTCTATATCACTGTCATTTTCATGATTTACATCTACTTCGCATATATCACTTTCATCTTAGAGTGAAGGTAGATCCTTGAAAACGGGTACTGGTATTTCATCAGAGTGAAACACTGGATGACTTGCTGAATCCATTTTTGCGTAACTTATTTTCTGTCGCGTTCTCTTGCTATAAGCAGAAGTCCTTGTGAGACAAAAGTAACAATCGTTTACATGGTTCTTTGGCTTCCACCATACCATAGGAATGCCAAATGTTAGTTGTTTCCTTGTACTCTTTGTCCAATGGCGTATATTTTCGACACAGGGTTTACATAGGTTGTGCGAGGCTCACGATTTATCCGGATCACCAATTTTAATATTAAGATAAGTCAAGTAGGCTCTTTTCACAAAGTCACTAATGTTAATCCTTCTTTGACTTTCTGCTATAAAACACCCACATACATAACAAAAAGAATCAGGGCAATTCAAACATTTCTTTCGCAATGACGCCATGCTACTGAACCCCTGCGTTATTTCATGAAATGAATATGAAAAGAGAGATAAAGAACATATTTATATATCTAGGTTTATCTAAATAGATGTCTAAATACACAGATAAAATAAATATTCAGCAGAAATGTTTAACTATGATGTCTTTTGTATATTTGTTGATAGTTTGAAGAGATTAACAAGGCAACATTGTTAGCAAGCTGGACGAAATGCTTAGCAGCATTTCGTTCGTCTTTACATTCTGAGTTCAAACTCCGCCTGAGATGACTTGCCTTTCAGCCTTTCGGGATCGTGAAAATATATACCAGTCGACCACTGGGGCCGATGTGATCGACTTACAGCGTCCCTTGAAATTGCTGGCCTTGTGCCAAAATTTGAAATCAATATTTAAGTGACTAGTTAACTAGAAATATTTATACGGTGAGAGAAAAAGAAACAATTTTAGTAAATTAATAATGTTATATAAAAATACTTCAGCAAGTACAGGAAATAATTTCATATATTTCAGTCATATTTTGACCTCATCATCAAGGCACAGCTGTCATTTTACTTGCCGAAGTAATAAAGGGAAAAAAATGATAGATGTACAACATTCAAGAATAATTGGCGGAGAAAAATAACATTGTGTTGGAAATATATAGCTTATAGTTGCTTTCTATTTAAAACACAACAAAACAAAACAAGCAATTGTTAAGTTGATGTTAACATATTTAATGCAAGGAAAAGTAAAAAGATGATTAGAATATGTTATGTGTGATAATATATCCATTCTAATCGATAGGTGTGTAAAGAACAGATATAGAGCTAAAGCGACACTGGTATGTGTATGCAGATAGCCGATAGATAGATTGATAGATAG
>NC_068986.1:29375236-29376998 GCF_001194135.2 Octopus bimaculoides | reverse complement strand
TGTATGCAGATAGCCGATAGATAGATTGATAGATAGGTAGGTAGGTAGATAGATAGATAGATAGATAGATAGATAGATAGATAGATTGATTGATAGATTGAAATATAGATAATTGACAAATAGGTAGAGTGAGAGATTGGCAGACAGATAGACAGATAGATGGAAATATTAAAGAAGACTATATAAGGAAATAAGATTTGTGTATAAAACTGGAAATTAAACGAAAGTAGCGCATATTTTCTTCTCATACCTCATATTTTTTCCGCCATCTTGTTCACAGAACAATAAAACATCTTTGTTAAAAGATAGAATGGAAAGAACTTTCTGAAACAGTGATAGAAATACGTCAGTGTTTATGGGAAGAACTCCATTTTATTGAAGCTAACTTGTTTATGTTTATGCTTTTGCTCCGAGACCCTATTAAGTTAGAATATGAAATTTTCTACCAATTACTGCTGTTAACTCTTTCTGCTGCTACTGGCTAGTAGTTATTAATACTAAAACCAATTTCTCTTGTCAATGAGACAGCCGTTTCAAAGCACCATCTATCGACTGCGTCTTTCTTTACTAGCCACTATATATAACTATTTCTAAAATGGAAATCTCGTACGAAATGAGTTAAAAATGAAGCCAGAAATATAGAAGTATAGAAAAGGAAGATATTAACAGTAAATAATTATTTGATTTCTCACCGACCTCAGTTTCCATCACTATAAAGACATTTTCTTTTTGTTTCCAACACTTAGCTCTAAGCTATTATTCGTCATTGAAGACACAAGAGGAAGCAAGACGTATACGATTTTCATTTATCACTTAATCCTTCAAAGTGTCATTGAGAAACCATCGATGTCCTTCTGGCAAACTTCTGCTATGTCTTTCATTTTTACTTTTTCCATATTTCTATGTCGTTTTGAAAGTAGTTGAAATTCAAATCTCTTCAACTCTTTTATAAATGTTGTCGGCAACTAAGAATAAACGATATGACAGGAAGCTTGCTAACCAGTAACATCCAAATCCCACATTACACAACACATAATAGAACACACATGAGTGAATGAATTAGTTTTATGTGTAACGATGTGCTCTTCAAGAATTTGGGCGTTATAATCTAAAAATCGCGATTTCGAGCACAACTCAGCCTCATTCTACTTCAATATTGTCAAAGCCATATATGCCCCACTTTGTTTCTTTAGATTCCATGGGTATGTAAAAATATCACAATTACGAAACACGCTTTGCAACCACATGGATTCAAGTTCAGTCCCACAGTGCGCTTTCGGCAAGTGTTTTCACTGGGCAAACTAATGTGTGTGTGTGTGTGTGTGTGTGTGTGTGTGTGTGTGTGTGTGTGTATGTATGTATGTATGTATGTATGTATGTGTGTGTGTTGACAATCGGTGTTGGTTTGTTTATTTCTCCGTAACAGAGTAGTTCAACAAAAGAAAACTGGTAGAATAAGTACTAAGCAAAAATTAAAAAAAAAAAAAAAAATGTAGTGGAGCCGATTTTTTTTTCACTTAACCCTTGCATAACCGTAATGTAATGACTGAAACAAGTAAAAGATATACAACAACAGAAAAATAATTATATCTGGTTGTAGTTGTTTGTTTGTTTAACACCTGGTCAACCGTGGGTGAGCAGATTTATGATCAATGCACTACCATCCATAACCAGTTCGTCTTTTTTGTATTAATGCATTTACGAGTACACTCTGCACTGTCGTCTTTTCAATGAACGTTAGGACGTAATTTGAAGGAGTCTG
>NC_068986.1:29372717-29374646 GCF_001194135.2 Octopus bimaculoides | reverse complement strand
CTTCATGTTCTGAGTTCAAATTCCACCGAGGTCGACTTTGCCTTTCATCCTTTCGGGGTCGATTAAATAAGTACCAGTTACGCACTGGGGTCGATATAATCAACTTAATCCGTTTGTCTGTCCTTGTTTGTCCCCTCTGTGTGTAGCCCCTTGTGGGCAGTAAAGAAATAAGAAACGTTAGCATGCCGGGCGAAGTGCTTAGCGATATTTCGTCTGTCTTTACGTTCTGAGTTCAAATTTCGCCGAGGTCGACTTTGCCTTTCATCCTTTCGCGGTCGATAAATTAAGTACCAGTTGCGTACTGGGGTCAATCTAATCGACTGGCCCCCCTCCCCCAAAATTTCGGGCCTTGTGCCTAGAGTAGAAAAGAATAAATGACTGAACATTAACACAGCGAACTGCTTGTACCACAATCACACACTGAAAACACGGCAGTATTTATTTATTAACTTTTATTATTATATTATTATTTTAGTTTTCTTCATGTCTTCATTAACCTATTCTATACTACTATTTTTGTATGTTTCTTGATCATCTACATTATATAATATACTTTGCAGCCCACCTTGAATGATCGAATTCACAATTTGACCCTTTGGACGCAAAAGGTTGTGCATTCCTGCCATAGAGATACCTACATTGGTTCGAATTATCAATTGTCGTCTGGTAGTGTAGATTTGACGATAAGTATACGAGAAAAACAACGTAACGCTCCAAATATACGCCATCTTATGATAGCGTATATTTGGTATCAAATGTACGAGAAAATTACTTATGATTCGAAAAGGTGTGTAGTATAGACAATAAGTATTTGAGTAAAATTACTTACAGAACTTATTAACTGATAAAGCAGATGAATTAATTAGTTTTATATAAGAATGAATATATCTAATCTAACAATCGTGAAATTTGTCATTTTTCTTGTTCATTTTAATCTGTCGCAACAGTGAGTTCATCAATAGATACTTCTTTTGCTTATAAATATAAATCAGGTGATGAGCTAAGAGCGTCGGAAGGAATGGTTTGCGGTATTTGTTCCGATAACTTGCGTTCTGGGTTCAAACCCTATTAAAGACGTCTTTGTCTTTCTTTCATCATTTCGGGGTCGATAAATAAAGCGTCAAACCAAGGTAGTGGTTTGGAGGTAGTTTGCTGGAATGTTGGATAGGATGGCTAGTTGTACCTGTTTCTGCCGTTTGCGTTTTGGGTTCAAATAATCTCGCCTTCTGTCACCGGGTAGAAAAAAAATTAAAAAACAAAAAAGCGAAAAAAAAAAAAACTTACCAAAAACAAAAACCAAATGGTCACACTTATGTTAGGAATTGCATCACTAGCTTAGAAAGCCATGGACCAGAAAGATACCGTAGCTTTATCGGAAGATCGGCTGCGATGCAATACAGCAGTGGATAATAGTATATATGTACACAGAAAAGTAATGGAGTGTGTAATACATGTAGCTTCGTTTATCACTGATTCATTCATCACTGTTCCAGAATAAAATGGTACGCGCAATTACTTATCATAGATTGATCTGGGATAACACGGGTCGGCGATCAATCGAAAATTCTACTTGTATACAGTAACTGCTTGTACGCAAAAATTCAGCTTGCACGCTCCAGAGACCTCCCGCAATGCTCAGCTACCCACAATGCATTGATTGTGGTTTATGTTTGTATCTAAGTACTGTGAGGCTGCGCTTTTTTTAAAATGCAGATTTACGTACACGTATCCATCAACATGGGACGAGTGAGCATAAAAATTCGAAGGCGCATGATAGTTACCAAACGGTGCAGGCAAGTGTACTACAAGAAAAAGTAGAAATGACCAAGAAAACACATGACGGTGGAAGCTTCACTATTGTGGCATCAATGAATCTACTGTTTGTTCCGTTTCCAAAATGCCCGAAGAGGATTTATTTACAATTGTGTT
>NC_068986.1:29369972-29371234 GCF_001194135.2 Octopus bimaculoides | reverse complement strand
TATATATATATATATATATATATATATATATATATATATATCATAAATGATAAATACAAAATAGCTATGCACGTACGAATGTACACATGCATATATTTAGACACATACATACGTGCATATATACTTATATACTTACCTACACACATATTTGTATTTGATATATATATCATAAATATATAATAGTTATACACGTACTTATATATACACGCACACACACACACATACTCACACACACAAATACACATATATATCTTACACACGTATACGCAAGCGTACAAATATATACTTGCATATCTACACACACATATGCATACATAATTACTTACACACATATATTTATGTAATTATGTAAATATAATTATATCTATACCCATATATGTATGATTTTATGTCTCAATGTATGCATACACACGTGCCTGCTTATATAAATTCATGCATATATATATAAATACACACACACACACATATATATGTATATACATGCAGGTAAACGTATATATTTATGTATATATATGTATATGCATATATATATGTGTATTCATGTACGTATATCTGCATATGTATGTATGTGTGTGAGAGAGAATGCTTACACACACATAGATCGAAGTGTACTGTCGAGGCATGACACCGGAAAATTCCCAATCCGACCGTACAAAAGAATTCACCTTCCGCCATTTCTTTTGTATGTATATGCCGGCAGCCATCACGCAGCAAGGAGTTTGGGTTTGATGAGTTCTTCTCTACGAATGTTATCTAACTAGTCATGGCTCTTTTTCTTCTGTTAAAAAAAAAAAAAATCCATTCTCTTTTGTTTTCGTAATAATTTCACATTGAAGCTGATTTCGTTTCTGATATCTTATCAGACACCATTATATGAGAATTTTAGGAAGATGTGTGTGGATATATGTCTATTATGTTTATCTGCTTATTATTATGTAGGTGCATGTGCATGCACACACATGCCAACCCCCCCACCCCACCACATATATATATATACACACACATACATGCACACATATAAACGGTTTGATGCATACATACATACATACATATATGTATATATACACACACATATATATACTATATCTTTCTATATATATCTACATTGCTCTCTCTCAACACACACGCACACACACTCATATACACACGAACACACGCATACAACATGAAGAAACACACACACACATATATATCCATATCCATATCAATCTATCTATCTATCTATCTATCTATCTATCTATCTACCTAATATATATATATAT
>NC_068986.1:29368553-29369510 GCF_001194135.2 Octopus bimaculoides | reverse complement strand
ATAAACATATATGTGTTTGTGTGCGCCCGTGTTTATGTGTGTGTGTGTGTGCATGTGTTTATGCATGTGTGTGTGCATGTGGAACTCTATATGTATGACTGAATGTATGAATACGTATATGGTATAATCGAATCTTTTTCCAACAGAACGTTGTGGTTCGGAGACATCCTTATCTCTGTTTTTGATGTGGGATTTCAAATGTGCAAGGTGCATTCCAGAAGTTTTTAGACTTTTGCAGGAGAATCATTTATTAATTTCAAAGAAATACAAGACTCTAAATCTTCTTCAAAGTAGGATCTTGTAACTTCAATGCGCTTCTTGAAGTCCCCGGAAGTGAAGGTGTCTAGGCAGTGAGCTGGCGGAATCGTTAGCACGCCGGACGAAATGCTTAGCGGTATTTCGTCTGTTTTACGTTCTGAGTTCAAATTCCGCCGAGGTCGACTTTGCTTTTCATCCTTTCGGGGACGATAAATTAAGTACCAGTCAAGTACTGAGGTCGATGTAATTGACTTAATCCGTTTGTCTGTCCTTGTTTGTCCCCTCTATGTTTAGGCCCTTGTGGCCAATAAAGAAATAAGAAACGTTTGCACGCAGGGCGAAGTGCTTAGCGGTATTTCGTCTGCCGTTACGTTCTGAGTTCAAATTCTGTCGAGGTCGACTTTTCCTTTCATCCTTTCGGGGTCGATAAATTCAGTACCAGTTACGCACTGGAGTCGATGTAATCGACTTAATCCCTTTGTCTGTTCTTGTTTGTCCCCGCTATGTTTAGCCCCTTGTGGGCAATAAAAAAAATATGAATCGTTAGCACGCCGGGGAAAATGCTTTGCGACATTTCGTCTGTCTTTATATTCTGAGTTCAAATTTCCCGAGGTGTACTTCACCTTTGATCCTTTCAGGGTCGATGAAATAAGTACCAGTTATAGACTGGGGTCGATGTGATAGACTTATCTCCTGTCT
>NC_068986.1:29366704-29367618 GCF_001194135.2 Octopus bimaculoides | reverse complement strand
ATATATATATGTATGTATGTATGTATGCATGTGTATAACATCAGCAAAAAAATAAAACGACTATAACATCGGTAATAATAACAATAAGCAACTAACACATTAAATATTAATAGAAATCGGGTCCAAATAATAAAACAAAAACAAAAAACAAAATGGCCGAATATACATAGAAAGACAAAGAGACGTAGGATGGAATGTATATTTCCCTCTCACTTTCTCTGTCTCTATATATGTATGTTTGTATGTATGTATGTATATATGTATGTATCTATGCATGTATGTATGTATGCATGTATGTATGCATGTATGTATGTATGTATGTATGTATGTATGTAATTATGTATGTAATTATGTATGTATGTATGTATCTATCTATCTATCTGACTCTGTGTGTCTGTCTGTCTGTGTCTGTCTGTCTGTCTATCTATCTATCTATCTATCTATCTATCTATCTATCTATCTATCTATCTATCTATCTATCTATCCAAGAGTAGATTCATAACTAAAGGTAGAATCAGGGAGAATAATCATAACATAGAGAGAGAGAGAGAGAGAGATAGAGAAGGAGAGAGAGAAAGAGAGAAATAGAATATGAGTGAGGGTAGTATGAAGAGAGAGTGAGAGTCAGTATAAAAGAAAGTGATGGATGACTGCATTTGTACAGTGTGTAATTTGATCATATTTTGTATGTAAGCTTTGGTTCTCTTAGATTTCAAACAGACACAGACACACACACACACACGCTGAGAGAGAGAGAGAGAGAGAGAGAGAGAAAGAGAGGGGGGGAGGGAGGAGAGAGATAGAGATAGAGTGAAACAGTCCTGTATGGTCATGTATGTAGATTATAATCTATATGAAATGTGTGTTGGATGCCGACATTAGATTGTGGAGGTGATACTAATAACTGTGGTCAT
>NC_068986.1:29365971-29366326 GCF_001194135.2 Octopus bimaculoides | reverse complement strand
AACAACAACAACAACAATAATAATAATAATAATAATAATAATAATAATAATAATAATAATAATAATAATAATAATAATGTGCGAAGATGGCAAAAGTAGTAGAAAGGGATAAGAGTTAGAGAAAAACACAGATCGTGTAATACAGAGAGAGAGAGAGGGGGAGGGGAAGAGAGGGAGAGCGACAAGAAGAGAGGGAGGGAGAGAGAGAGATAAGGAGAGGAAGAGATGAGAAAGGGGAGGAGAGAAAGGTGAGTGAAAGGAGTGAAAGGATAAGACAAAGAGCAGGAAATGCTACTGAGGTAAATGGATTAATGTCGTGCAGTTTTTCTCTCAGTATCAATCAAAGTATATATAT
>NC_068986.1:29360071-29361434 GCF_001194135.2 Octopus bimaculoides | reverse complement strand
GCATAATAACGAAATGTCAGCAATGCGTGCTACGACCATTAAAGGAAAACAATAAAGATATAAATAGACAAATAGGCGTAGGAGTGGCTGTGTGATAAGAAGATTGCTTCCCAATCACATGTTTCCGGGTTCAGTCCCACTGCGTGTCACCTCGGGCCAACCAAAGCTTTGTGAATGGATTTCATAGATTCAAACTTAAAGAAGCCCGTCGTATATATACATATGTGTATTTGTGTGTCTGTGTTTGTCCCCCCCCCCAACTGTCGCTCGACAACAAATGTGTTTGTTGTGTTTACGTCCCCGTAAACTAGCGGTTCGGCAAAAGTGACCGATAGAATATGTACTAGGCTTACAAAAAATAAGTCCTGTGGTCGATTTATTCGACAAAAGGTGGTGCTCCAGCACGGCCGCAGTCAAAATGACTGAAACAAGTAAAATAATAAAAGAATAAATAAATAAATAAATGAATATATAAATAAATAGATAAATAAACAAAAAATAAATAAATATATATATAAATAAGAGGGACAAGAGCTGTGACAGAAAATATTATCCTATTGAATTCTGAAAAACAAACATTGAAGGCACGTGGCATAGTGGTTAGAGGCATTCGGCTCATGATCGGGTCGTGAGTTCGATCCACGACCTCGCGTTGTATCCTTGAGTAACACAATTTTTTTTATGTTGCTCTCTTGTCTACTCAGCTGACAAAAATGAGTTGTGTTTGTTTATCAAAGGGGGCTGGCTACGATAGAGAGAAATAATGGGTTATATACACACTTAAAAAAAAAAAAAAAGATTAATTACAGCTGTTTCAGATATGTATTTGGGTGCGTTCATGGTTCAATATTTTATCAATCGATCGATTTATCGACTGAAAACAAAGGGAACTACTAGCACAATGCTATCTTCCTCGTCCGTTACTTATCTCAGTTACTGGACTGCAGCCTTGACGAGGTACACTGCCTTGAAAAGTTTTGTCGAACGAATCAACCTCATTGTTCTTTTTTTCTTTCAAGCCTGGTACTTATTCTATCGCCTCTCATGGCAAACTAGTAAGTTACGGGGACGTAAACAAACCCTCACCAGTTGTCAAGCGGTGTATGTGTGTGTGTGGGGGGGGGGACTCAGATACAAAGGCACATACACACAAACACACACTTTGCGTTCATACCAGCGGAGTTTTCATTTGATGGTGTTGTTAGGATAATATGGACGCTATGTAATAGATTTAATGTATTTATCATATAATAAATATTTTAGCAATTATCTGCTGGTAAAATAGAAGATGAAACAAATTTAATAATATGCAATAAAGCGTGGTTGTTCAATCTAATCTGTCCTTTTATCACATTATATATAT
>NC_068986.1:29357520-29359818 GCF_001194135.2 Octopus bimaculoides | reverse complement strand
TATATATGTGTGTGTGTGCGTGTGTGTGTGTGTGTGTGTGTGTGTGTGTGTGCGTGTGTGTATGTGTATATATATATATGTACATATATCGGGCTTCTTTCAAGTTCTGTCTGACAAATCTACTCACAAAGTTTTGGTGAGCTCTGCCTATTGTTGAAGACACAGTGGGACTCAGTGGGTTAAAATTCAATGACGTCATTTAAATATAGACTTAGATTTACAACCAATCAGAACTTGAACCTTTACCTTATAAACCTATATATACAGAGCAATTTTAGCTTAAAACAGTTCAAGCTCTCATCAGCAAAAGCAGTAACGAAGAATCCTCCTGCATGCATTTCCTTTGATGAAAGGCCATTATCCGAAACGTAGTACATTATCCATTCCTTCTCTTCCTCGCAGCGTTGAACTGATATGAAATTTGTATCTCTAGTGTTTGTTTTTGTTCTGGAGACATTTTCCATTCATTTTCTTTTTATTATACTAAAACTGAAATTAGAAATATCCTTGGATTATCCTATTCGGATTACACACACACACACACACACACACACACACACACGTATATACATATATATATATCTTATATATATATATATACACATGCACATTTATATATATACATGTACATATATATATGTCTCTATATATGTATGTCTCTCTCTCGCTTTCTACCTACCTACCTACCTACCTACCTACCTACCTACCTACCTACCTACCTACTTACCTACCTACCTACCTGGCTCCGGCTGACAGTACCCGGTACGGGCCCCTATCCAGGGTTACGGAAAGGAGACAACCTTCAAAGAAATCCGGAGTGGAGCGCCGTAGGCGGTTCAGTGTTCGACTCGACACTCTTCCGGCAGCTCCTGCAACCAAGCTGGTGCCAAACGTAAAGCTCTGCACTCCTTTGGATTACGTCAGCAAGGTCGAGAGAGGAATCCTGACGATTGGGCCACCCAGGATTTTCTTACATCTAGTCCATGATTGCGCAAAACTGGATTTCATGTGCAACTCCATTGTCTCCCGAGACAAAAGATGCCAACAACATGTATATTCGTAGCAATAACGGACAACTGTTGTGGCATAGCAAATGTACGAAGAATCACAGTAGCGTCAAATGTAACCAAAGGCCGTTACATATCCAATGCGCGCGCGTGATAATTTTACCAGGGTTATCATCAGCGGTTTAAGCGCATTCATTAAATTAATTTAGATTTCGAAATTTGTTCTAAATTGATAGCCAAAGGAGCAGGTAAAAGAAAACCCTAAAAGAAAGGAAGAACGAAACACTGATTCCTATCGATACAAACGTACTTTTGCATTCATGCGTCTGTTTGTGTGTGTGAAAGAGAGAAGGAGAGAGAGAGAGAGAGAGAGAGAGAGAGAGAGAGAGACAGACAGAGGATAGAATGCGAGAGATGTGGAAAGAAAAAGAGTTTGTTAAATAGACAAGAGAAAGGATGCGGAGCAATTCGATCGAAAACTTGTAGGCAGAGATGGATATGGCGATGTACTTCTGGATGTGAATGTGAGGGGATAGAGTAAGGAAGGGAAAAAAGTTAACAATTAGAGAGCAGAGATAGAGGGAGGTAATTAGATAAATTCTTAGGCAGAGAACATAGTGATATATTGGTTGCGATCGATGTGTTGTTTCTGGACATGGATCGATGAATCTTTCGGCTAGTCTGTTCAGTTTATGCGTTGGTTATTCTCAAGCTATTCATGGTGTTGTCACTTTTGCTGTCTAAGGACTGCATTTATTACAGAATATAAACGGGTTTTTGTATGTAATAAAATTCCTTTCCTCTTTTACTGCTCTCCGTCATTATTCAACCGTTACCATGCTGGGGCAACGCCTTCGGATGTTTTAGTTGATCATATCAGCCCTAACACTTTATTTAAATCTGCTACATATGTTTTCTTATCGTTCTTTTATTTATCGAGGCAGTGTTGAAAAGTTCCTGGCTTTGGGTAAAAGAAAATACAGGAGGATAAGTTAATTATGATTTTATTCAACATATTTCCTTCTCAGATTCACACACTTATTGCAGCAGTCTTTCAGTTTTCTAAGCCTTGTAAAAAAAAAAAAAACTCGGAAGGTTGGGTCTCCGACCAGGCCTTTCGTGATACCCTTAAAGCCAGAAAACTTTTCAGCACCTCCTCGTAATAATTCTTTGTGACATAATATAGGTACAAATGTAGACTAAAAAATACACACACGTTGTTGCAAGTTGGAATCGAACCCAGAACTGTGTAGCGAACTTCTTAATTACACGGCTGTGCCTGCACTCAATA
>NC_068986.1:29354877-29357357 GCF_001194135.2 Octopus bimaculoides | reverse complement strand
AACCCTGCTGTACTCTTTCACCACAACTTTCTTTCACTCTTCGTGTTTCTGTTGTGCCTGTAATTCAAAGGGTCAGCCTTGTCACACTGTGTCACGCTGAGTATCCCCGAGAACTACGTTAAGAGTACACGTGTCTGTGGAGTGCTCAGCCACTTGCACGTTAATTTTACGAGCAGGCTGTTCCGTTGATCGGATCAACTGGAACCCTCGACGTCGTAAGCGACGGAGAGCCAACAACAACATTAGTGAAACTAGTGTCCTCATCTTGATTGTTGCTTTCACACGAAACGTAGAGAGCGGAATGAGAACAGTGTACTCCTCTGGATTAAATAAACAAAAGGTTAGGTTCGAAATTCTGATAAACGACCGAATTCGACAGAAAACACCTGAAGAAGGCCGGATCATACAACAGCCGAAACGTACTGAAAGCAACTATCAAGATGAGGACACATGTCCGAATAATGTAAATAGTGTGCATAAGAAATTACTTTTGATTATTTAGAGTCAATAGGATGTTGGTATAGAAAAATAAAATCGTTCGATCTAGCCCCAATATAAAACTGGTATTTTCTTTATCGATGCTGGAAAAGATAGGTATGAAAGTTCATTTTGTTCAACCTGAGTCAACGGTCAAACAGTTTCATCAGCACACCACTTATATTTTTATTTTTATAGTTATGATTAATTAGAAACTAGCATATTTATAAAAAAATAGGATGTAGCTCCTTCTCGAGTCATATACACTCGTAAGGACCGGTTTCCCGGATTCTCTAGCATACAAGACTCTTCGCAGGATGGGACGCCGGTCAGTCTCAGGAATACTAATTTTTGCAAGCTGAGTGGACTGGAGCAACGTGAAATGAAGTGTTTTGCTTCGGAGCACAACGCACCACCCGGTCCAGCAGTCGAAATCACAATCTTACGATCATTCGGCGGCCAACACCCTAACAGCTAAACCATTCGCGTCCGCATACGTAGACTACTCATTCAATCGAACTGATACAGGTGTGCAACGACACACATATACACACACAACATTGGACAGTCAGAAAACTTTGTTAGCACTTCATGGTTATACGTCTGTAAAGGTGTAAAATTTATTCCAATTTCAAAAACGAGACAAAAGTTGTTGAGGAACAATAGAGCCACAAAAAAAGAAGAAGAAGAAAAAAAAAAGGAAATCAAGGAAAAATCATAAAGCACTACAATAAAATATTTTTCGTGTTAATTCAAATAACATTTGAAAGGATTAAAATGAATGGAAAAGAAAGAAAAACAACACGAATGAATTTATCTGAGAATCCAAGATATAGACACGGTGGCTGTGTGGTAAGAAGTTTGCTTCCCAACCACATGGTTCTGGGTTCAGTTTCACTGCACGACACCTTGGGCAAGTGTCTTCTACTCTAGCCCCGGGCAGATTCAATCCTTGTGAATGGATTTAGTAAACGGAAACTAAAAGAAGCCCGTCGTATATGTGTATATATATGTGCGTGTGTGTGTATGTGTGTGTTTGTGTCTGTGTTTGTCCCACCACCACTACTTGACAATCGGTGTTGGTGTGTTTACGTCCCCGTACCGTAGAGGTTTGGCAAAAGAGTCCGATAGGATAAGTACCAAGCTTAAAAAAATAATAAGCACATAGGATCGATTCATTCAACTAAAATTCGTCAAGGCAATGCCCCAGCATGGTCGCAGTCTAATGGCTAAAACAAGTAGAATAGAAGAATACCACACACACACACACACAGATACACACACACAGATACACACACATACACACACACGCAGGCGCACACAAACGCACACACAGACACACGCACACACATATACACATATGCGCACGCACGCACACACATACATACGCATGCGCACACAAACACACACTCATACATACATACACTCACACGCGCACACATATACACACACATGTTCACACAAACATACACATATGCGCACTCAAACACACACGCGCGTACACACATATACACACATGCGCACACAAACATGCATATACGCACACATACATATACGGACACATACATATACGCACACATACGCACACAAACTTACACACACATACATACACACACACATACACGCATACACATATACACATGCGCACACAGACACACACACAGAGGTAGGGTGCAGCATATGCACACACAGGCATGCGCACCAGAACCTACACGTAAATGCAACACTCTTTTATCAATCTGTTCACCTAAAATCACTGATAAAACCATAAAATTCCACCTGCAAGCGGAATTATCCGTCCATTGAATATTCTTCAGTTGGTTTGCTTAACTGTGTGATGTTCTATAGGCATAAATACCGCCATTTGTCCACCGACATATTGAGAGCGGAGTGGAGTTGGCGGGAACGCGAGAATTATATATATATATATATACATATATATAGATACACACACACACACACACACACACACACACACACACACACACACACACACACACACA
>NC_068986.1:29350536-29351865 GCF_001194135.2 Octopus bimaculoides | reverse complement strand
GCTCGCAGTCACGCTTCATATCATTTCACCGCTTTATATGTGTAGCTCATAATCTTGGAAACGGCATGAACATCTCAGTTCATACATTCTACTTTGAAATATCGCTATGAATAACAACAAACAGTGAAAGACTACAGCTTCGACTATATCTTTTAATATTTTACTTGTTTCAGACATAAGATTGTGGCCATGCTGGAACACCTCCTTAAAGGGTTTTGCTGAACAAATCGACACCAACAATTCCGTCTTTTTTTTGTTTTTGGTTAAATGTGGTGTTTATTCTATCGTTCACTTTTGCCGAACCGCTAGATTACGGTGAAGTAAACAAAACAACTCTGGTTGTCAAGCGTGGGTGGGGACAAATACAACACAAAGACAAACACGCATATACACCCACACACATGCACACAGGCATGCACACAGGCATGCACACACACATGCGCGCGCACGCACTTGCATACGACGAACTTGCTCAAAGTATCTCTACGAAATTCATTCGCAAAGCTATAGAACAGGTACCGTGCAGTGGGCCTGAACCTGCAAATATATAATAGCAATTCGAGCTTCCGTTATTGTTGTTTAAAGTCTACGTCTGTTGTATAATCAAAGTTGATCTTGCAAAGACCATTCTTCTTGCAAAAACTTTTCCATCTTTTTTTTTCGGAGAGCGTATCCATTATTTAGTACACTCTTCCTTTGAAAGTAAGAGCTACAAAAAAAAAACAAAAAACAAAAACTAGCTTATAATATAAGTGACATTTGATTCAAACAATTTAATCACCAATGTTGGGGATATCTTGGTTCGTTTTCGTTTCGCGCCTCATCCCAGCTGAAGCGATCAAAGGAATTCCAGTGTTATTTTCATGTGTACCGTTACATAGTAACAGTACATAATCCAATAAATTCTTCCTTTCATAAAATACCAGATCCATCTTCTCGTTACACATATACATATATATAATTGTATATATATACATAATTAAGGGATCAGCAAAACAGTTGCTTCACCACATGCCGAAGTTCAGAAATAGCAGCCAAAATGCTGAGACTCCAACAGATAGCATTACTTGTAACTCACAAAGGCCTTTGTGAGTTACAAGTAATGCTATCTGTTGGAGTCTCAGCATTTTGGCTGCTATTTCTGAACTTCGGCATGTGGTGAAGCAACTGTTTTTCTGATCCCTTAATTATGTTTATAAATGTATAAGAACTTTTAAATGAGTTCTCCACCGATAATGGTGTTTACATACCGAAGGGCTTGATAAAAAATTATTAATTGTTAATTTATTAATAAATTAATAAACCTTTACCCTTTTAATTGTAATAATT
>NC_068986.1:29349693-29350460 GCF_001194135.2 Octopus bimaculoides | reverse complement strand
TATATATATATATATATATATATGTATACGCATGTCTTTACGCAATACGCACGCACGCATACACATGCACATTTACATCGGTACTTAATCGGCATCAGTACTCAACTGGTACTTTATTTACCGAGCCGAGAAGGGTGGAAGGCAAAGTTTGATACTTTGATCTCGATGGGATTTGAACTCCCGAACGTAAAAAGGCGGAACAAATATCGCATGGCATTTGGTTCGGTGCTCTATCGGTTTCGCCAAACCATCACACACTGCCACCCACACGGTTGCTTAGCATCTGTTGCCACAAATTGTACTGACGTGTCTCTATCATTATTATAAACGATCTTCAAAAAAAGTATTGATTTCTTGATATCTGGTACAAATCACGGTACTTCATACGAGCTTTATGCTCAAGCATATTGCTATTGAACAAATACATTCACAAATGCACATACACACACAAAAACACACAACAACACATGCATATATACATAAAATATTCATCTACAAACAAAGGAACGTACATATAAACATACATGCACATACACTTAATTCTCTCTAAGTAAATATCTTTGTCGAGTGAAATCTGGCACCGCCTCATTGAATTCAGAAACCTTTAGCTAGTGCGTGTAAATACCTATATTTATTTAAGAACATGCAAATATATATATATGTACACATATATATGTACACATATATATGTACACACACACACACACACACACACACACACACACACACACACATATATATATATATATATATATATATATATATAT
>NC_068986.1:29347298-29348223 GCF_001194135.2 Octopus bimaculoides | reverse complement strand
TGGTGGTGAACCCTGCTGTACTCTTTCACCACAACTTTCTCTCACTCTTACTTCCTGTTTCTGTTGTGCCTGTAATTCGAAAGGGTCAGCCTTGTCACACTGTGTCACGCTGAATATCCCTGAGAACTACGTTAAGGGTACACGTGTCTGTGGAGTGCTCAGCCACTTGCACGTTAATTTCACAGCAGGGTTCGCCACCATCCCCTGCCGGAGCCTCGTGGAGCTTTTTGGTGTTTTCGCATCTACATGATGAGGTTGATAGAGAAATATCTTGTATTTACCTCTCTGTTCGAATGTGATTGGACAGGACAGAAGAAAAAAAATAATAAACGAAGGACATATATCTTACTTATTTTACACGTGTGTATGTGTGTGTGTATGTGAGTGCATGTGTGTGGTGTGTCTGTGTTTGGTGTGTGCGTGTGTGTGTGTATGTGTGGTGTGTTTGGTGTGTGTGCGTACTTATACATACATCTTCAGACGCGTGCGCTCACACTTTCACAGGCACACATGAATACTTCATATGGACAGGATAAGATCTCTGTGGAGTTTCCCTGAGTTTTAGTGTCCTCACACACGCTGAGGAACACATGCATGCATATATTACACATGCACACACAGACACACACACAGATACACGCACACCCAAACATGTATACATATGGTTAAACAAATATCGATAAAATTATACAGACATACATGCATACGTACATACATGCATACATACAAACATACATACATACATACATATATGCATATATATACATATGTACTTATATATCTATATTATATATATATATATATATATATACAGCATATATACATAGAAATTTATATATATTTATAAACATATATGTACATATATAAATACACACACATATATATATATATATATATACGTATATATATGTATATATATGTATAT
>NC_068986.1:29345194-29347036 GCF_001194135.2 Octopus bimaculoides | reverse complement strand
TTAATAATTAATAATACTGTCAGAATAATGGTACAGCAGATGTCAAACTAAATGATTGAGACGATTAAAGTGCTATATTTACTTACTGTCAAGAAGGCAAAAACTATATAAAATATTCTTTTTATTGCTGTTGTTTGTTGTTGTTGTTATCATCCAGCCCCTGGTCATCATTGATTGGATCCTCAAGTCCTTTAATAACCGGGCTTCACACGCAAAACCGTGCTGTATATCTTTGTCTTCTTTTGTACTCTTCTGTTTTTTTTACTTTGATAGTGTGTGATTCGAGGATATTCAACTGTTATTTTTGTGATGTCGATCGAGGCTCTTTCATTGCCTCGTGTAATTGGAATTGTTTGTTCAGTTGATTTTGGCTTCTGTGCATTAGGCGCAACAGACATTTCTCAAAGCGATGAGTTATTACTGGTACATTTTAGTTAAACAAAATGAACAGCGTAGGAGTGGCTGTGTGGTAAGTAGCTTGCTTACGAATCGCATGGTTTCGGGTTCAGTCCCACTGCGTGGCACCTTGGGCAAGTGTCTTCTACTATAGCCTCGGGCCAACCAAAGCCTTGTGAGTGGATTTGGTAGACGGAAACTGAAAGAAGCCCGTCGTATGTACATAAACATATGTATGTGTGTGTTTATGTTTGTGTGTCTGTGTTTGTCCCCCCAACGTCGCTTGACAACCAATGCTGGTGTGTTTTCGTCCCCATAACTTAGCGGTTCGGCAAAAGAGACCGATAGAATAAGTACTAGGCTTACAAAGAGTTAGTCCTGGGGTCAATTTGCTCGACTAAAGGCAGTGCTCCAGCATGGCCACAGTCAAATGACTAAAACAAATAAAAGAGTAAAGAGCTGCATTTGGATTTAGAAACAGAAAGTAAGAATATAAAGCGAAGTTGTGCGTATAGATGTATAGTAAGAAGGAAGTTCGATTCGTAAGCTCGTCGTTCCGGTTTCGATGCGACCTGCGCTGCACTTCTGGCATGGGTATTCTACGAGAACATCATCAATGCTTTGTGAAAGATATGTGATTGATGGTAATCGTGTCGAAAGAAGCCCGTCGTATATGTATGTATGTATGAATATGGATGGTAATTCAAAAGAGTACACTTCTTAATGCTAAAATGGTCCCCGAAGTGACTACATTTGAGTATGTTTTGGTCATATGGTGATCGTGTGTATTTGTGTGTGTGTGTGTGTGTGTGTGTGTGTGTGTGTCTCTCTCTCTCTCTCTCTCTCTCTCTCTCTTCATTTCCTCTCTCATTTTCTGCATTTCTGATCTTTCTAGTCTCTCAACTGTCTTTTCAACAAATACGACTCGACAAGATATTTAATAAAGGAAAGACTATTTATATTGCATGCGCGTGGGTGCACACACACACAGACACAGATACACATACAAACACATACACAGATACATGCACATACAAATAAACACACATACTCACACATGTGCATACAAATACGCAAACACGTACTCGAACATACACGTTTACATATATAAATGTATATATATATGCATCTATACATAGGCATGTTTGTATATTCTTGCTACAAATATGCATTGGGTAATAAAGCGAGATAGAGAATGTTTATATGTATATCTATCTATCTATCTATCTATCTATCTATCTATCTATCTATCTATCTATCTATCTATCTATCTATCTATATGATGCATATACACACTTAACCAGGCCTGTATACACCACAAAGCACGTATATAAATTAACAATGCTCTCGCATATAAATACGCCCGTATGTATGTGCATGTATGTAGAATTATATGTGGGTGTGTTTGCACGCACACACACACACTCACACACACACACACACACA
>NC_068986.1:29343758-29344245 GCF_001194135.2 Octopus bimaculoides | reverse complement strand
ACATATATATATACATACTCTCTCACACACACAGATCATGCATACACATACATACATACATACATGCATATACATATATATACATACTCACACACACACATACACACATATTTATATCTATCTATCTATCTATCTATCTATCTACTATATGTATATATATTCACACAGATATATACACACATTTTTATAAACACACACACACACACACACACACACACACACACACACACACACACATGTACGCAGACGCACACACGTAGATACGCATATACACATACAGAGTGACATAAACCTATACGTATACGATTTTGTTTTAAAAAAAGAAGCAAACCAAAGTATCATATTGTTATTTTAATATCTTCTTCCTTAGCAGATATCATCTGAAAGACATTATTATAGCCTGATAAGGTTGATAATGTATCGGTAAAAACTAATATCTACTTAAGCGATAATGATGAAAATGATGATGATGATGATGACGACGACG
>NC_068986.1:29337893-29342590 GCF_001194135.2 Octopus bimaculoides | reverse complement strand
CACAGAGCTGCGCTCGGTAGTGAAGTGAAAGCACGTTATAAAAATAAAACTACTGAATAATAATAATAATAATAATAATAATAATAATAATAATCATAGGCACAAAGCCAGAAATTTGGAGGTGGGGATTTTGTTGGGGAGAAGGAGAGTCAACTTCATCGACCCAAATACTCAATCGGTATTTTATTATATCGAACTCGGAAAGATAGGAGGCAAAGTCGACCTGATTCCAGTGGAATTCGAACTCAGAACGTAATGAGTCGGAAAAAATGCTGCTAAGCATTTTGTGCGACATGCTAACGATTCTGCCAGTTCGCCTCCTGATAAATGGTTTCAAATTTCGGCACAAAGCCAGATGTTTTACGGGAAGAATAAACCGATTTCATTGACGCCAAAGTTCAACAGATACTGGAAGTCAACCTCGACAGAGTTTGATCTGAGAATGTAAAACCCGGAAGAAATTCCGCTAAGCATTTTGTCCGACATTTTAATGATTCTGCCCGCTCACTGCCTCAGTCCTATTGATATGATGGTGACGTTACATAGAAGAAGAACATGGTTCACGTACTATACGGTTCCTTACCAAAAACATCAAAACAGTTAAGCTAATAAAATTTCAGGTCGTTCAAACGTAAAATTCTGAAGATGAAGACCGTGTGGATTATATTGATGATTCTAAGGGCCAGCCTTGTTACGCACAAGTGTAGTCATGCAGCGTGGTCTCAGAAATTATGCTATGGGTACCATGTGTCTTTGGAATATTCAGCCATTTATACATTAATTCAATGGGCAGGAAATTCAGTTGATTGAAGAACCGAAAACTCATGGTTGCAAATTCCAACTGAGATCCATTTTCTTATTCATGATGCAGTTGTCTACCATCAAAATATGACGAAAGTGGTCCTGTGTGATCACACAGCGTGCTAGAAATAGTAGCCAGAATTCCCGGAAACCACATACTTGTCCAATGGCTTCCAAACTCTCTGTAATGTCATTATTTTAACATGCTATCTTCAAAGTATGAGACACTCTTCTTGAGCAAATACTGAATAATAACAACAACAACAACAATAATAATAATAACTGTTTCTGCTGGAAACACAAGGCCTTAAATTTGGGGAAGGGATTAAGGCGATTTATATCGACCCCAGTGCTACAGCTCTAGACAAAAGAGGAATTCATAAAAATCAAAGCCATCCTCATTAGAAGATGAAAATTCCAGGGATACACGCTCTCTCCACTTCTTTTCTACTTGGTATTACCCGTCCCAGTTATAAGTTATAGCTAGAATATTCTTAACTGGACTCGAAGTGAACTAATCAAAATAGACAAGAAAACAGGAAAAATAATGGCAGGATATAGGATGCACCACCCACAATCTGACATAGAAAGGCTATATATGCAGTATATCGAAGGAGGTGGAGGTCTTACACAGCTAGAAAACTATTACAAAATAACCGCCATAGGACTACAGAAACACCTACTTCAGAAGCAAGGAAAACTAATACAAATAGCCACAAAACACGAACAAAACAGGAAACTGTTTTCTGTCTTTAAGGAACCTGAAAAATACAAAAAAGAAGTCATAGCACGTAACAGCTATTAAGAAAAAGAAGAAACAACAAAAGTTGTAAAACAATTGAAATCCAAACTAAAACTGGAACAACAACGTATCATGATAAAACGATGGCAGGAAAAGCCCCTTCGTAGTAAATATTGACTTAAGCTAAGCAAAAAAGAAATAGACAAAGCAAAATCCCAACAATGGCTGAGAAGCTCAGAGCTCAAAGCAGAGACTGAAGGATTTTTAATTGCAGCACAAAGATCAAAGCCTTCCCACCAGAAATCACCAAAAAGACACGTAATGAAAAGAAATACGCAGAAACACACACACGCACAAATACACACACATACTCGCACACACACACACACGCAGCCCCCCCCCACACACACACTCACATGCGCAAACACACACGCACACACACATACACACACACATACACATGATCAAAACAGACATTTATTGAGGTAGGCCTTTTTTTCCATGGGTGTGAAGCCCTTCCTGTCTCCAAACCCTCACTCGTTTCCAAACAAGGTAATATTTCTCCATAACTGGACAACTTTACATGGAAGATTGAAAATGTATGATACTACTTGTATAATAATGACAGCACTTGTTTACAACTACCACGTGATACCAAAATCAGGAAGCACAAACATGCACATGCACACATGCACACACACAGAGACACACGCACGCATGCATGCCCGCGCACACACAAACATAAGCGAACGAAACTAAAAATTTCAATTCACACAGTACATTTCCAAATTTTCCAATGACATATACAAAAATCTTTTATTAGTTTAGCAAATTCAATAAACCACCCCAAATTTACCTATGAAGAAGCTTTTAAATCTTTCGTTCTTGACTAGAAATGTTTCCAAACATATTAGCAAAGTCACTCACCCATTAAATATGTCACAGTATGAGACACCCCTCCATCAATAAATAAATAAATAATGTCTTTATTTAGTTTCAGAGTTAAGTACACAAGGCTCGCGCTCACACGCAAGTAAGTCTTTAAAAACTCTTAACCTTCACCAAAATGATATTTACACATATAACACCATTCTGCTTTGACCTCAAAATTTACAAACAAAATACGATACGCACCAAAAGAAACTTGATAAAAACTAGTCTTAATTAGATTAACAGCAGAGTTCAGTAAAAAAAAATTAATAAAACGCCGCCTCTTCGTCAACAAATTCAACTGACCACAGAAGCATAATTATTAATGAAGAAACCGAAAAATAACATTCATTCAACAAACGCAGAATTCAAAATTATTGAACTGACACAGACAAGTCATCATACCCACCCCAACGAATATAAATATACTACTAAGCCGACTTGTAGCAGTTCTCGCTTGAAGATGGCAGTGGCGTGAAATTCCAATTACAAGTTAAGCATTCAGTTTCAATAAACTACACGCACAAACACACAGGCACATATACACGCATAGAGAAGCGTGTATGTGTGTAAGTAGTATATTTACACTGTTGCATCTCTGAATTTAACTTTTTCCAGGCACACAGAGCTGCACTTTATTATACACCGAAAACACGCCGTAAAAATAGAATCAGTGATTTAATAAAGATAGCTGCGCAAATTTCACATAATGTGAGAAATTTAGACTAATAGAAGTAACCAATTAATCTACCTGAGCAGCTGATTAGTTTGATTATTTTATTTTGTTTTATTTTATCTTATAGAACATGGGAAGATGAAAAGAAATGCTGAATCGAGTTAGATTTGAACTGAGAATCTAAAGCGACGCAACTAAAGCATCACGAGAATAAACTATCATATCATTTAAATAAAATGTGGAAACAAGCCTGGTTGGCTTTATTGCCTGCTTCTCATCGCCATTGTAAGGAGCTGGAAGCAGCGAAATAAATAAGAAAAAGTAATTTCTGCTAATTGCATCTAAAATGTTCATAATACAAAAAAAAAAAAGAAAGAAAAAGAAGAAAAAAACAAATGTAAACATAAGACGTAAACACATAAATATATGTAATTTATACACATATAAATAAACATATAAACACAATAGAAAATGGGAGACTGCCAAAGCCCAGACAGCTCTTCAAGTCTTAGCAAATAAAATATGTGCGCACTTTTGCGCTGCAATCCTGACAATTGAATTGACGGCAATCATGCCACTTTACTCACTTGTCTCCCTTGCTTTCTCTCTCTCCTTTCTCACTTCTTATACTTCCCTCCTCTTCTAGTGACACTTGGAAAGACACATAATAATAGAGAATTTCTTGTTTTTGTTATATTTTTTAAAAAGCCTATTTATTTATATTTATGTATTTTTTTTTATTTTGCCATACGACCACAAAAATACAGTTTACACAAAAAAGAGAGGCAGCGAACAATGGGAAAAGGAAGTGACCATTCAATTGTGTATAATTCTCTTGCTTCTGGAACTGATGTCGCTAAAGCAGAGAAAAAAATTTTTTTAATGATTTTTTTTTTCCAAATAGATTTTTCTTTTATTAGTTTTCAGCTTTTTTTCTTTTATCATTTATTATTTTATTGTTATAGGCATCATATGGAATAAGCAGTATTTATTATAGATATTGACATTTAGTTTGATTTTAAACTCATTAATTGTTGAAAAACTGGATTTGAATGAGCGACAGAAAGATGTAAGGAAAAAGACAAACAATCTTTGTAATGGACAGTTTTAAAGAGTAAAACAACAACAACAACAACAACAACAACAACAATAATAATGATAATAATAATAATGATGATGATAATAATAGTAAAAATGATGATTTCTTTTATTTGCCATCAGGGCGAAGGATAAGAGGAACAATACAAACACAGACATAAAAATATTGGGTTTACATATGAGGAAATAATAATAAAAAAATAGAATGTATACACGGTAACACAATAAAACAAAGAAGGCTAGCTTGCTTACTAACCACATGGTTCCGGGTTCAGTCCCACTGCGTGGCACCTTGGGCAAGTGTCTCCTACTATAGCCTCGGGCCGACCAACGCTTTGTGAGTGGATTTGGTAGACGGAAACTGAAAGAAGCCCGTCGTATATATGTATCTGTATATATATATATATGTGTGCGTGTGTTTGTGTGTCTGTGTTTGTCCCCCCCCCCCCC
>NC_068986.1:29336797-29337700 GCF_001194135.2 Octopus bimaculoides | reverse complement strand
CCCGGGGTCGATTTGCTCGACTAAAGGCGGTGCTCCAGCATGGCCGCAGTCAAATAACTGAAACAAGTAAAAGAGTGAAAGAGTAAGTGTAAAAAGAAAGAAAGGAAAAGGGATGACAGTGATGTCGTCCTCCTGATAAAGGAAGACTTCTAAGGATAATTTAGGAACCCCATCGTCCAGGATCTTCCTGAATACAAAGGCAAGTGCTCTCTCCAATTCTTCTTCGAGTTACAGGTCTGCACGTAGAACAGTACCATCTACTCTTACTAATTTTGAAAGTCCCCGACCGGAATATCCTCCGGAACATCCTCCGGAACATCCTCCGGAACAGACTAGCCATTTCAATTTCATCGATGCTCGGAGTCTCCCTGAGAACACCGTCACACTTTTCCATCACTAATCCTTTATCTGTTGCTAGAGTGAAACGTCCACCGATCTCATTGTCCCACTGGTAGAGAGGAGACGAACAGCAGAAAGATATGAGTGGAGACCATTCTTGTTCGACATGTAGGAATCATTGTAAGTGGCGTAATTTCATCCTGTGTCTGCAAATCGAAAGCTATGGTATGCTTAAGCCACCGTTCAGCGAGTGCTGACAACAGACTGAACGCTTAATCACTGAAACGCATCCTTTCCACAAGAAAATAGATAACAGGCGTTTCAACCTGATCGAGCGGTTGCCGGGGTGGGCACGACGGTCGAGCGATAGATGACGGGTTCCACTCTGCTCATTTCTGGGTGAGAGTAGTCTCCCTGTTCGTCACCTCGTCCCAGTTCTTATCCACGTGGAGATCAATACCGAACCAGACTCACATATTATATTTATAGATAAATTCCTCTATTCTACATAATATCGAGGTCTCATTCATTCCTTTGTTGTCATATTATTATTATTATTATTAT
>NC_068986.1:29335473-29336451 GCF_001194135.2 Octopus bimaculoides | reverse complement strand
TATTAATATATATATATATATATATATATATATATATATATATTTGTGTGCGGAAAGAGAGCTAGAGACGGAGTGATAGAGAAAGAGATGATATACAGAAAGCAAGACAATAAGTTCAAGCTGAAAAGAAAAGAAAATAAAACTGCAATAAACACACTACGAAGCAACGCTCAGTAAATTGATAATTCCAAACACATATCAAATAACACCCACAAAAAGAAAGACGCCAACATGTTTTAATTATCTTTTCATGCTTCATCGGCGTTTTTGATAACGAAAATCTCGAGTGGAAAACATATAATGTAATATAAATTATAATATCTCTCTCTTATCGCATCGCATAGCATCGTATAGAATTTTGTTTCCTCTCTATCGGTTTACTCTGAGAATTTAAGAAGTTGTGGAAAATAATTTGCTTCGGTTTTAGTCCCTACTGTAAGAAGCCACTGATTTATGTGTGCTTTTACAAGAGAATCTCAAGTGCTAGGATGAGCAGGTGATATATACAATGTAAAGTGATTATCGCACTCGCTCTCCACTGATTGAAATGAAGTGAGCAGGTGTACACTGAGTGTAATTACTGGACGCGTCTTTACCAGATAATTACCACTTGTTAGAAAACTAGGAACATCACTATTATCTATTATTTGTCGAAAACGGCTGTGAAATTATGCTGGAATCTAAATGACTCTTGGTGGTGTGTTCTTTATTTTTGTTTATCTTTGCTTCCATTTTGCTTGTACTTTCTTCAATTCATTTCACCATTCGTCTTTCAGCCTTTTAAACATTTAGCATTCATTACCCATTATCGTATTTTCTTTCTTTCTTTCTTTCTTTCTTTCTTTCTCCCCCCTGTATATATATATATATATTCATACTAGAATATAAGGAGAAAATCACGTTAATGATTTTTATCAGGTAGTCAGCATGCAATAAAAATTAATATGTAATTTATACATTAAATATATAATTATATAT
>NC_068986.1:29331501-29334662 GCF_001194135.2 Octopus bimaculoides | reverse complement strand
CACTCACACACACACACACTCACACACAAAATAGAGAGTGAAGCTTTTTGCGGTTGTTACGTCAATACCGGAAGTTGACATTGAGGAACCTTTTTAAAGAAGTGAATCTTAAATATAAAGCAATATTATTTATTTTTAATTAAAAAAATCAAATGAAGAGCCTAAGATTTATCCGAGGTCAAATTATTCATGCATTACAAGTATGGAAGCATTTGGTGAAGTCGATTTCACGTGAAAAGCGATTACACACACATCTGTTTTATATATAGTATAGATATACCTGTATTTGTATATGTTTGTATTTGTATATACATGCACACCTACGCACAAACACACACACACTATTACTCTCAATACTTCTCCTTCACTAAATTTCTATTTTCTCTCTTCCTCACGTCCAACGCGATTCTGGACGAAAAAGATATATATATACAAATATTTAAAAACACTATGCTCATTACTATATTAGGAGACTAGCTGACCACGTGTCGTCATTAATGATGGGCTAATTGTAGTATTTTATATATGAATAAGGTACAAAATAAGGTAATAATAATCACACAAACATTCACATACTTCCCTTGTACACACGCACAAATACACACATATACTCCCACAGAGTTGAAACGCTGAATCTTTTTCACCCCTCGCTGCTTTATTCTTCTATCACTCCTTTCTTTCTCTCATTGCTATTACTTTTTCTCACTCCCTCTCAGTCAGAGCTATTACTCTCACTACATCTCCTTCACTGAATTACTATTTTCTCTCTTCCTCCGCGTCCGGCGTGATTCTAGACAAATGTACACACACACACACACACACACACACATATATATACACACACACAAATATATAAAAACACTACATTCATTATTATATTAGGAGATGCTACACGTGGTAGAGGAGACAAGATGTTGACGTCAGTTAGTCATCAGTTTATAGAATGCAGTATTTTGGTGACAACAGTTTCCAAGTGGAGCTGTAACCATTTCAGCGATGTTGGGTTAATTATAAATTTGCGTGGCCAGTGTGAGTGATAGAAGGCATTGCCTGTCATAGTTGTCAGACTAAAAGTCCACCCGGTAGGGAGGATTTTTTGTTGCGTATGTATATGTGAAACTATAACTCTTTTTATTCTCCTTTAACTTCGTTTCAGTCACTTTTAAACAGAGGCGTTCCAACCGTGACTATGCAGTTTTACTCTACATTCATGACTTCATTGTTCAATTTTCAATTTTCAGACACTGGTTGTAATTTGAAACAGGTCCCCGTTCTCATCAATAAACAACTAGGGTCATTTTCAACCGGAACAGGGTTATTGAATATTTTAAAGTTTAAGTTTCATTCTTTTTTGTTCACTCTAGTCTCCTCCATTAATCTCTCTCATGTGTGTGTTTGTGTGTATGTGTGTGTGTGTGTGTGTGTGTGTGTGTGTGTGTGTGTGTGTGTGTGTGTGTGTGTGTGTGTGTGTGTGTGTGTGTGAATAAATGTGTGTTTATGTACGTGTGTATGTGTGAATCACGAAGGTGCCCTTAATATGGCTGTAGTGGTACCAGCAGAATACATAGTGTACATTGAGAATTGTTAACCTGGCGGAGCCCGTCCCTTTCTAGATTCGATCATAGTTTGTTTCAGAGAGAGAAAAGGGAGGGAGAAAGAAGGAGAGATATGGAAAGAGAGGGAAAGAGAGGGGAGAAAGAGAGAGTAAGAGAGAGGAAGGGAGAGGGAAAGAGAGAGGAGAAGAAGAGAAAGGGAGAGAAGACAAATGTGACAGAGAGGGAAGAATAGTCGATAAAAGTGCTGCTTTGTTACTTTGTTCACCGATTCGGAAATGAGGGAGGGCAAAATTAACCCCAGCAAGAATTGAGCTCACAGTTCAATGGGAACGAATAGTTATGACATCATCCAACGGTCTTTCCTTTGAAGACTACACTAAATATCGGTTTCCCGTTTTGGCACAAGGCCAGCAGTTTCGAGGGAGAATGTCAGTCAATTTCATCGACAACCTCGTTGGAATTTGAACTCAGAAAGTAAAAACGGACAAAAATGCCGCTAAGCATTTTTTCCGGCGTGCTAAAAATTCTGCCAGCTCTCTGCCTTAAGACTATACTCTATAGATGTCGAGATCATCCTTGTTTCATTTTTGCTTGATTAAACAAAACATAATCTGCTTTACACCCAGGCCCATTCCATCTATTGTTTAAGGTCATACAGGACTACATTATCCAATAAATCCCTTTTAAAGATGAAAAGGATTTTATTCCTTTGTGAAAAACTGAAATACGTTGATTTGATGAACATTCTTCTCTACTCTAGGCAGAAGGCCAGAAATGTTTTAGCGGAGGGACCAGATGATTAGATCGACCCCAGTACGCAACTGTGCTTAATTTATCGACCCAGAAAGGATGAAAAGCAAAGTAAACTTTGGCGGAATTTGAACTGAGAACGTAAATACAGACGAAATACCGCTAAGCATTTCGCCTGGCGTTTGATGAACATTGCGCCTATTATTTTAGAATTAATACATCATTGTCTTTCATCCTTTCGGGGTCGATAGTAAAAGTACCAGTTGAACACCGGGGTCGATGTAATCGACTCACTTTTCCCTAACATTGTCGGCCTTGTGCCAAAATTCGAAATTATTATATTTAGCAGTTCTTATGACGACGTAGACGGCTCCCCCCACCACTCACTGTAGACCAGTAGATATTGAATGTCTTATGAAGTAACATTAAATATTGATTTGCTCCATTTTTTCCTACTAACTCTTAGTTTGAAAAGAAGAAAAGAATAACAACTAAAGAAAAAAAAAATGCTCGAACCCAAACAGGATAAATGTTAACTGATAAATGTCCATAGTAACTGTGTGTAAGAAAAAAACCAGATAACGTAGAAAAGTGTTTGTGGTGAAATGAAAATGAACGGATAGTGTGAAACAGTTTAACGTCTTATTTAACTCAGATAAGATTTGTAATGCAGCAGCGGGTGATCTATTAACGCCATCAGATTAGCTTGCACCACCGCCATATAAAGTAGTGTCATTCGATATAATTACATCATTTGATATGTATGTATATCGTTTTCTCTCTGCTTCTCGCTCTCTGACTCTGTTACACACACACACAAACGCACACAACAAACCAAACACTCGTACGCATATA
>NC_068986.1:29325334-29330390 GCF_001194135.2 Octopus bimaculoides | reverse complement strand
ATATAGCTAATCGTCAGATCTTAAGTAGAACAATAATTAGATATATATATCTCAACCAACAATAAGTACCAAATGAATTAACATGAAATACTTATTTTATAAAGATAGAAAAATTATTAAAAATATCAAAATAATAACCATTCAAAAATTTCCTTTCTATTTGAAAATTAGTTATGAAACACGTGTAATCATTTTATTATATTTATCTTATGATATTTACTTTGCTTTATATTATACTCATTTATTGTGCTTTTAATTGTTAATTTTTCTATATGTGATAGTGGATTTTCATCGATGAGTTCTTGAAACTTGGTTATTTTCCCTAAAACTATATATATATATATATATATATATATATATACATCTGGCTTCAATATAGTTTCTGCCTACTAAATTTACTCAAAAGTGATTGGTCGGCCTTTAGCACCTATGCAAGATATTGTGGAGAGGAATTGAACATGGGTCCAAGTGTTTGGAAAGAGAGCTTCTTAACCAAACAGCTACGCCTGCACCTAGATCATGTATGTATATACGTATGTATGTATCATCAAATTTAGAAGTGAGCGATAAAAAATATTTATTCCATATGTTTACAGTTGTTTCGTAATCTGTATTCAGTTCCATCATATTCGCCAAAGTGTCCAACACAAATATAAGTACACATAGAGTTGTATTGTAACACAATGATTATTCTTCAAAAAAATTTCATTATTTGCTTGGACACCTTACAGACAGATTGCTGTGAGTACTGTTTGATTAAATCACCCCTATTTCCTGTTATCTATCTATCTATCTATCTATCTATCTATCTATCTATCTATCTATCTATCTATCTATCTATCTATCTACCTCTCTCTCTCTTCCTCTCTCTCTCTTCCCCTCTCTCTCTTCCTCTCTCTCTCTCTCTCTCTCTCTCTCTCTCTCTCTCTCTCTCTCTCTCTCTCTCTCTCTCCACACACACACATACACACATGTCACATACACACAATGCAGTAGTTATCTCGCGTGGATTGATGTGAAATTGAGATATATTTGTATATTTTGGGAAGATCATTTTGTCAATAAACATGCACATGATGTTTGTAGTTTCTTTATTAGTTATTCATTAATCTGTCGAAAATTTTCGTCACGCAATTGTAGCCTTTCCAATGAGTTCTCCATGATATCCTTTCCTGTCTGGGTGTCTTGTAACATATTGTTGGTAGCAAGTGCAAGCTTTTGTATGCGTGTCTCAGTACGTGTTTAATACTCTAGACATTCCAAACACAATCAAATTTGAGTGGCTTTTGCCATTTCAGCTTTAACTGGCATTCATTTCCAAAACAACCTCCACTTATCGACATAGAAACCATCATCAATAAGACTGTTTGCAATTCGGCGGAATGCCTGATTTCTGCATTCTCATCTGCTCTTGAAATTTCCCATCAACAGTAACGTTACGGATTCCTGATTATAGTATGGATTCCTAGTAAAGTTTCGTTGTTTTCTTTCAATTTCTTTCCGTTTGTTTTTCCTTTCTGTTTTCCCTGGTCTGTTGCACAAATATACATACCCTATGCCGCAATAAGTCGAAGCTGTATGCATTGTGTTCAATTTTTTATGACTAGTGATGAGTTCATCACTTGCCATACAAATGGCACGCAAAAATAAAATAAAAGAACAAGAACAACCGTGATCGGGGATATTCGGGTACATTGGCTGCTGACGAGACCAAATTTGTAAGGATACTTCCATACAAGTGAACTCTACGAAATTATTAGAATTTATCTTTTCATGAAATTGTCAATATCGTCTATCGTATCTCACAGCATATAAGACGCTCTCTGCTTCTCAAAGCAGAAAATAAATGTCTAAAAACTCGCTTTTGATCTTGTGAGTATATTCAAGGTGGTGTTTGCATGCACCAAAAGGTTTTTCTACTGCCTGTGCGCTGCTGAAATTGGAGTGCATCTAATAAGTCCTTGCGCATTTTAATCCATCAAAAAACGGTGTATGATTTGAATGGCTACAATGTTACTCGAAATCAGATGCTTTAAAATAAAACACTACCCAATTCCTGGGTATTTTCAGCGAGACTTTTCTCTTTCGCAAGCGTTCATGACGGAGACGGGAGAACGGGTGGCTTGTGTGCAAGGTCAGTCCAAACACAGATGTTGCAAGGAATGGCCAGTCGAGCGGAAATAGCGTGAGACCGAGTTGTCATTACCGGGTCTAAGATCCCGAAGGTGTTCAGCTAGTCAGCCAAGTGTCGACCAGTTCGCCCAATATACAAGGAGTGGCAAATCAGATCCTTGAAGGAGCAAGTCAAAGTGTTGGGGACAGACAAGGAGTGGTCGTGGGTATCAGTGAATACGGCTGTGATAGAGAGGAAAGGACAAGTGTGGCAGAGTGGGAGGATAGACTTCTGCACAGTTTCTGCTTATCAATTTCAGTATTATTTGAGGTTGTAGTAGAAGACACTTGTCTAAATTATTACGTACTGGAACCGAACCCGAAACCATGTGGTTGCGAAGAGAACTTGTTTATTACAAAACCAATGCCTGCACTTACGTTTTAATGCTTATTTTAATTCTCTATTTTTTTTATAGACTTCCAGCTATTTCACATTAAAGCACACAGGGGATATTTAATAGTTGTGTGGTAGCATTTGTTAAGCAGAATACATTGAAAAAAGGTAAGCTTCTTATAAGAATAAGTTATCATCAGCAATTGCTACGGTCTGCTGTTACATGTCTAGGTGCCTTAGAGCAGAGTGAAATTAGCTATAATTTACTATAAAGATTTAAAGGACTTGACGACGAATTAGATGTTCCGGAAGGACTTGTGATGTAAAGTAGAACGCTTTTCTTCTTTCAACAATTCGATGAAACACACATTAAGCAATGATAAAACTGGACAGCTGTTACCTCTAATGGCTTACGACGTAGATGCCAACCAGCTGACAAAACGAAATGTATTGAGTAATAAAATAAGTGGGAGAAAAAAAAATTAAGATAAAAACTGAACTTACAATTGCTTCATACGATGACCATGTGAATAGCTAAAAGTTGTTAATTCTGTTCGGATGACAAACGATAAAAAGGAAATAGCTTAGATGTGGATAGAATCGGCTTAGTAAGAATATTATGGTTACCTACATCAAAAGATTTAAGCACTCATATATTCTGTCTGTTGCATGTTGCAGTCATTGGACTCCAGCCATGTTGGTGCACCGCATTGAAAGATTTTGTTCAACAAATCTAGCCCAGTGCGTACATTTGAAGCCTGATACTTATTTTATTGATTTCTCTTTTCGAACAGCTAAGTTACGAGGACCTAAACAAACCAACATCAGCTGTCGAGCGGCGGTGAAGGACAAACATAAGGACACACACACACACACACACACACACACACACACACACACACACACACACACACACACACACACACACACACACACACACACACACACACACACACACATTGCTTAATGTATACAGTATATACTTATGAGTTGCTAATAGTTTCATGCGCTGAAGAAGTCATCTAAGCAGGTTTTTAAACATGCCTAGCGTCTCCAAGTAATATTTGAGACACTAGTCGTGTTTTAAAACCTGTCTGGTTGAGTTTAATGCATGAAACTAATACTAGCTCATAACTGTATGCTGTGTACATTGGACAATATTTATCTCTCAGTGTTTCGTCTGTCCAGTATTTTGTCTGCCTTATGCCCAAATTTGAGACCAATATTCTTTTCTAATCTAGGCAAAGGGTCCAAAATTTTTGGGGAAGGGGCCAGTCGATTAGATCGACTCCAATATGCAAACCAATATTGCATAACTCAAGGCGGCAAACTGGCGGAAACGTAAACATGCCGGGGAAAATGCTTAGCGGCATTTCGTCCGTCTTTACGTCCCGAGTTCAAATTCCGCAGAGGTCAACTTTGCTTTTCATTCTTTCGGGGTCGATAAAATAAGTATCAAATTAACACTGGGATCGTTATTATCGACAAGCCTTTTCCTCCAAATTTGTTAGTCATGTGTCGAAGTTTGAAACCAATATTACACCATAGCTCCTTGACGCAGTCTTGTACCACTATGTTGGGCTGACCAATAACTTGTGAGGGAAATCTGATAGTCGGAAACTATTACGAGATGATCGGGAAGATAGTTATTGTTCTAGAACAGTTAAGCTAATCAATAAGTCGGATTAGCAACACCACCTGACCAGAAAATACAATTAGCGGAAACAGCATCCAGACTGGGTCACCGATCTGACTATAAATTCTTACTCATTTCTCTAACAGTCATTGGGACCCAAAAAAGGGTCTTTCCTCCTCTTACACAACCATTAAGGATTACAGTATCTATGTGTGATGATACAGAAGCGGACGAAATGACAATCTTTAGTGACAAATTCTACGGCGCAGGTTCAAATACCACCACAGTAGACTTCCGTTTAAATCTTTTTGGGTTCGATAAAATAAGTGTTAGTTATTAATCATGTACTGCGGTGAAATGAAACTTTCGTGTTACACCCAACATCGCACTCTGCTTGCGACCTTGCACTAGTATGTGAAATCAATATGAGAAACTAACGACCCATTAAGATTTATGAGGCGTTTTAATTGCATACATCAATGCATGCATATATATATGTGTGTGTGTGTGTGTGTGTTTGTGTGTGTGTGTGTGTGTGTGTGTGTGTGTACGTACACATATCCACGCATATATATTTTAAGCGAAATAAATTTACGTTAAGTCTATGCATGTTTTATTAATGTATGGCGTGTGTATACACGCTCACGTAAATAGTCAATTAAAGATGTCGCTCTCTTCCTCTCTTGCTATATGTGCTTGTCTGTGTATGTATGTATGCATGTATGTATGTACGTACGTACATACGTATACATATGTATATATGTATGTATGTATGCATGTATGTATGTATATATGTATGTATGTATGTATGTATCTTTCTAGCAAGCTAACTATCTTTTAGTTCATATGTACGTATGAGCACACACACATATGCACACACACACACACACACACACACACACACACACACACAC
>NC_068986.1:29322221-29325178 GCF_001194135.2 Octopus bimaculoides | reverse complement strand
AATAAATATATGTATGTACTGATTTTATCGGTAGATTTAGACACAGCTATACATGCATGCATGCATAATCAGATGCATTCATACATGCATACTCACATGTATACCCTCGCACCTGCATACATACATACATACATACATATGCGTATATATCTACATATTCACATGTGAATATATGCATGCATATATTTACATACGTACATGCATACATGCTTATATATGTACATATTCATACTTGCATGAATGTGTATACATTCATGTATATACATATATACATACGTTGAAACTAAAGTGCCTACATGCATACATACATACATACATACATACATACATACATACATACATACATGCATACTTACTTACGTTCTCACTATCTCAGCGCCACATACTCAGATTTACCAAGTGCAACAATTTCCTACATGGCACCTATTAAAGGGAATTAAACTCAAGAGTATTCCTTTTGTTACCCTAAAATAATGCGGTATCGAACCAACACGAGAGGCACTATGCGTTCGTTGTATATGTCAGAAAGAGCCGTCAAATCGGCTAGAAAGAGCAGGAAATCACACTATTATTGCTGTTTTAGTTGTTCTGCTGCAGGTAATCTGATTAGCAGACTTACCACGAAAGGTGTTCCAGTTATGTCCATCCAGTCTTTTATTCTGATACAGATGTAGAATAGCCAGAATTGTATGGTGAGATATGAGAAAGAAATTGACTGTCATTTCATACATGTCGAGAGACCACAGTAACTTATTTCCTTCCTTAAGGACAGAACGCATAGAGCAAATGATACAATCCCATTTGCACGAAATGTGGTGAATTGGAAGAGTCGGTAGAGTGTCGGCAGAATATTTCCAGGGATCTGTCACTAACTATGGAAACTAAACACAGTATAGAGTTCCAAAGGAAGGTAGCTTTTTGGACCCTGCAAATCAAAAATACATCAAAAAGTTCGAAAAAAGACTTGATGGTCTCGACTAAAACGTCTTTGATCATTGGTTTGGTCTATGAGAGATGACTTGGGTTTATGCAACAACAAGAACAACGCTCTTTACAATTATGCTGTAAGTTCCTGGACGCTTAATTTTGTCTGTTTGTCTGTCTCCTTCTTCTCACTCTCTCTGTCCAGGAATCTGTCTCTAACCTTGGAAACTGAACACTGCATTCAGTTCCAAAGAAAGGTAACTTCTCAGACCCCATTAAACATACAAAATTTTATCGCTCTTACTGTCAATATGTGAAATCTTATGAAAAACTAGCTTAGACATTTATTTCATTATCCTTTGCTATCTTTCTCACTCAATGGCTAACTGCCAATATTACGAGTTCTAAATGCGATGAGCTGGCTGAATCATTAGCACGCCGGGCAAAACACTTAGCGGCATCTCGTCCACCTTTATGTTGTGAGTTCAAATTCCGCCAAGGTCAACTTTTCCTTTCATCCTTTCGGGATCGATAAAATAAGTACCAGTTGAGCACTGGAGTTGATGTAATCAACAAGACCGAAGTTGCTGGCCTTTTGTCAAAATTTGAAACCAATATCAGGAAGCCATGCAATGAGGTAGCCTAAAGGTTAAGTGTTGCTCTCACACGATCGCTAGGTCTCTCTCCTGGTATGCTGGATTTGTACGAAAATTTGAAACCGCTATCATGAGTTCTATTAGAGTCATAGCTACCGGAGACTGTTTTTTCACAATCCAACGAGGGAGTTTTTACATCAGTCATGGGCACAGCTAAAAAAATTACTTTAAGTAGTGCGGACCGCCTAATAATGAATCATGTCACGTGCGGCCCGCTTCTCGACAAATGTTGCCCTGACTTGCTTTACGTGGTTGCTCGACCTGCCCGAAATTATCAGCGAAATCTACCACAAATCTTCTGCTTGGCATGCTTCGGTGACCAAAATACGCCTCATGTCATGACCGCGTACTTGCGAATTCATTAGAACTAGAAAGCCCAAAAGAAGGCGCGCGCATGCGCGCACACAAATACAAAGACGCACATGAATACTCATACACACACGCGCATTCGTGCGCACAGAGACACACACACACACACACACACGCACAAATACAAAAATGCACATGTATACTCACACACACACACACACGCATTCGTGCGCACTGACACACAAAGAAACACACGAACAATATCATGTCTTTATTTTAGACCGTAGAATATGATTCGTGACAATTACTATTTCTCGCTGGTTCATGTAATACCGCCTTTTAAATAGAAGCATCGAGTTGATGGGGGTTTGCATACATGATGGGCAATGTCCCGCCTCCTTTGACTCGTCTTTAATGAAACTTACCTCCATATATTTGTGCATAGATGTAATTATCCAAGAAATCTGAAAACTGTGCGTCTAAATGAGACCATGTTTGTGTGTGTGTATATATATATATATATATATATATATATATACATATTTATGTACGTGTATTTGTGTATGTTTGTGAGAGTGGAAGCGTCTTTCTATATCATTCGATATGTTGTTATCCCTGTTTGGACTACGTCAAAGTGTATGACAGTGTACGCACGAAAATGTATATATGTTCATGTATATATATATTTATATATATGTGTGTGTGTTTATGTATGTCTCTGTGTGTGTGTGTTTCGATGTAGGTATAATTTAAAACGTATAATTATCCAATCAGGACCAAATCTTAACATTTGAGCGGATAGTATTTATTTTTCACTTTTCTCTCACAGCAAAATTTAAGTCTATTTTAATTATCTACACATTTTTAACAGCTGCAATGCAATCGATGTACGTATGCATGATTACATGTATACACATGTATGACTACGTATATGTGTATGCGTTTGTGTGCGTTTATATATATATATATATATATATGTTAATTCTCTAAATGAGGTATATATACGCTTACAGTGTGTGTGTATATATATATATATATATATATATATATATATATATATATATATAT
>NC_068986.1:29317545-29319299 GCF_001194135.2 Octopus bimaculoides | reverse complement strand
GACAGAGAGAGAAGGAGGGTAGATAGGGATCTATCTATCTATCTATCTATCTATCTATCTATCTATCTATCTATCTATCTATCTATCTATCTATCTGGGCGTGGCTGTGTGGTAAGAAGCTTGCTTTCCAACCACATGGTTTCAGGTTCCGTCATGTACGTGACAATTTGGGCAAGAGTCTTCTCCTATAGCCTCGGGCCGACCAAAGCCTTGTGAGTGAATTTGGTAGACGGAAACTGAAAGAAGCCCATCCTATACATACATACACACACACACATACACACATATATATATAAATATCTGTGTATGTGTGAGTGTGTGTTTGTGTGTGTGTGTGTGTGTGTGTGTTGCCTCCTACCACCTCTGGACAACCGGTGCTGGTGTGTTTACGTCCCCATCTCTTAGCAATTCGGCAAAAGGACCCGAGAAAATGAACATGATGCTTGAAAAAATAAGTACTGGACAGAAAATTCTTCAAGGCAGTGCCCCACTATGGCCGCGTTCTAGTGACTGAAACAAATAAAAGTCAAATAGTTAAAAATAAAATATTATTTCGATCGAGTCAGTTTCCTGCTTGTCTGAGATTTAGTCATGGAGGTACAGGTAGCTTCAGGCTAATTACGACTCGGAACATGCATGAAAAAGTCACAGGTGAAACTCACAGGCGTAAGAGACTAATTCGACCAAAATAAATTATTGTTCTCTACTATGGTAACGAGTTTTTTTTTCAGACAATCAACACTACGTACATATACGGTTGTGTGAGTGTATATGTGTATGTGCATATAAATCTCATAAGGCATGTTTTCTTCTATTGATCACAGTTCCCTCCAAGGACGGTCGAAATCACGTAATCAGGTGGTGTCGGTGCTGCTGGAGATGGCGGAGATTTATCTCCCCGCTAGTAATATAAACAAGCGTGCATTTTGCACCAAAAGCCAATCCGAGAATTTCTCTCACAGTAACTACCGCGGTATAGTTTGTCCTTACAGAACATCCACGTTTAAGTAGGGATAAATATTATCTTTGAAGTACGTTAAACGAGAAAAGAACAACAACTAACACATAGACACGCTGTTTCTTATCATTGGAGTAACGCTTTCCATGAGCCCTCGTAGCTCCATTCATATTTCTGGTATAAATTGTACAGATTGCAGACAAATGAAAAGTATCGGGATTTGAACTCAGAAAGCAGGTGCTAGAAAATTAAATACTGTAAGGCACCTAGTCAGGTGCTTTGTCGTTTCTCTAATTACATGGTTCTCGATAAATTTGTACAGCAATGCAGTTTCTCCCATATTGTTACATCAAATGACATCATGACATACTTGAAGATCTGAACGCAGAAAGCAGTGTGTAAGAGAGTGGAGATAGAGACAGAGATAGATAGACAGATAGATAGAGAGCGAGAAGAGAAAGAGGGAGAGAATGTGCGTATGTATGTGTCGGTGTGTCTATGGATGTGTGGGTGCCTGATTGCTAAAAAGTATGCGTTCGGTTTTACATGTGTGCGTGCGCATGTGTGTTTGCTTGAGTGTGTGTGTGTGTGTGTGTGTGTGTGTCTGTGTGTGCGTGCGTGTGTGTGTATGTGTATTTGTGTATTTCTTATTTATGTGATATATTCTTTGAAGTGGAATTAAACGTGCGCAAACATATTGGCATATGTGTAGCAGACCAAAGCCTGTGTACATGTACTGATCAAAATATACAATCCGTATATACACAGATAACATACATACATACATACATATATA
>NC_068986.1:29313312-29315812 GCF_001194135.2 Octopus bimaculoides | reverse complement strand
AGGCGTCTGACGAACAAGAAGGATAAACTCTGTGTAGTGAGTGAGATTTCAGCTTTAAGACTTATTCTATTCTATTCTGCCGTATTGAGTACTTCTTCGGTCCCAACTGCCTACAAATTCGCGTTGGTATTATATATAGAGTGAAGGTAAGGCAGTGAGCTGGTAGAATCGTTAGCACGCCGGGCAAAATGCTTCACGGCATTACGTCCGTCTTTACGTTCTGAGTTCAAATTCCGTCGAGGTTGACGTTGCCTTTCATTCTTTCGGGGTCGATAAATTAAGTACCAATCGAATACTGGGGTCAATGTAATCGACTAACTCCCTCCCACAAACTTTTAGGTGCTGTGCCTATAACAGAAAAGATCATATAATTGCGTGAAGGCGCGTAGTTCAATTGTTAAGGTATTCGACTCACGATTGTAAGGTCGTGAGTTCGATTCTCGGCGGCGTGTTGTGTTCTTTAGCAAGACAATTTATTTCAAATTCCAGTTTGCTCAGCTGCTAAAAAATGAGTTGTACCTGTAATTAGAAGCTCCAGCTTTATATCCTGCTCCATGCCGAATCTCCTTGAGAACTACTTTAAGAGTACGCGTGTCTGTGGAATACTCAACCATTTGCACGTTATTTTCACGTGCAGGTTGTTCCGTGGATCGGATCAAACAGGAAAACTCGTCGTCGTATCTACAGAATGCCAGTATTATATATATTTATGTACAGGGTACCTCATAATGATGGTACACTTTTTTTAGGAGGGGGCGTTGAAAAGTTCCTGGCTTTGGGTAAAAGAAATTACAGGAGGGTTGCTTAATTAAGATTTTAGTTAACATATTTCTCTCCCAGATTCATATACTTATTGCAGTGGTCCTTCAATTTTTCTGAACCTTGTGAAAGAACTCGGGAAGTTGGGTCTCCAATCGGCCCTTTCGCGACGCCCTTAGAGCCAGAAACTTTTCACAGCTCCTTCATGTACACGTACACACACACACACACACACACACACACACACACACACACACACACACGCACACACACACGCGCACACACACACACACACGCACACACACACACTTTTATTTAATTATTAAAGCTGCAAAGACATCACAAAAAATGCTACTCACGTTCCCGTTCGTCGAGCAGTTATGATCAAGATGTGTGTGTGTGTGTGTGTGTACGTGCCCTCCCCACACGCGTGTGTGTGTGTATACGCTTATGATTTTGTTTTGCAAGATTCCGGTACCAAATCCACTCACAAAGCTTTGGTCGGCTCGAGGCTATAGCAGTAGATACTTCTTATCCAAGGTGCCATGGAATGGGATTGACCCCGGAACTATGAGGTTGGAAGGCAAACTCATTATCACACAGTCACGCTTGCACCTAAATATATAACGCAAGGTTTTCTCTCTGAATCTTATTATGTATAAATATGTATATGTGTAAACACACATGCCCATGTTTGTGTGTGTGTGTGTGTGTGTGTTCGTGTGATTATGTATTAACGACATGTGTATTTTCGTGTCTTTATAAATTATCTGATGTACATTTAACAACAGGAGCAACAAGAACACCACCTACTGAAATAAAATAGTAATTATTTTCTTCTGTAAATCTGCTGCAGTTTTCAGTTTTTCATTCGATCTATGTTGTGAGATGTGTGAGAGGCGGGCTATTGTTCCACAGATTGAAGTGCTGGAGCTGTTGCTTGCGTTCCCACTTAGTACCATCCGACAAAGACAACCCGTGGTCTCTCGTACCGATTTGTCAAGAACACAAGTCATCAACTCAACATACACGTATACACGCAAATTTATATGTGTATATAAGCTGATGGAAGTTGATTTGGAACTAAGCAACACCAGCAGATACGCTTCTCTCAACAGCAACAACAACAACAACAACAACAACAGCAGCAGCAGCAGTAGCAGCAACAATAACACTAACAACGAACTCCTTTGCTTTTAAGAGAGGAAACCTCTTGAGAAAGTTGTAGTAGTTTGCTTAGGTTATAACATATATTAACAGCAAACAAATTACATCTGCGCTCCATGTTTCTCTTATTACAGGTAACGCAAGCTAGCTACCTGGATGCCAAGCTCTATATTTCAGGATTTTGATTTTAGCATCTTCAAGAAAATGATAATAATAATAATAATAATAATAATAATAATAATAATAATAATAATAATCGGAGTCAGAATTGCAAGTAATGCACTCTTAGCAAATGAGCCAGCAAAAAGTATTCAAATCAATTGTTAATACTTAAAAACTACTTTCTTTTAATGTTTATCTACGTTTTGCGTGTTATTTTATCTTTGAGTGTTTAGCTTTTGGTTTCTATCAAGCTTAAATATCGACGTATGTACTACGATACTATAAATGACCATAAAGCAAGTTCTAGTATATAATATTATCATTAATTCACATTTTATAGATTTGAAAAACGTTCGAGATTATTACTATTCCGCAGAGATTTTAGCATCATACATGAGATATTCAACATGAA
>NC_068986.1:29310460-29312369 GCF_001194135.2 Octopus bimaculoides | reverse complement strand
GCAGCAGGGTTCGCCACCATCCCCTGCCGGAGCCTCGTGGAGCTTTAGGTGTTTTCGCTCAATAAACACTCACAACGCCTGGTCATGTTGAATCTTCCAGAGAATTACATTAAGGGTACACGTGTCTGTGAAGTGCTCAGCCTCTTGCGCGTTAATTTCACGAGCAGGCTCTTCTTTTAGATCGCATCAAGTGGAATCTTCATCATCGCAACCGACGGAGTACCAGTTAATCATCATCACCATAAATCAAAATTAAAGTGACATTAATGAACAAATACAACATTATAATTATATAGTTTAATGACGAAATGGATTAGAGTTTCACTTCCGGCTGATGTAATGTATGCACATATACAGCTGCAGATGTTTCGTAGTATCCGATGGCAAACAATCTCGCTTTATTTGATTCTATAAAAAAAGGTCTTAATAAGACATAACAAAAAAACGCAAAAGGCTAATGGCGAAAACAACAACAACAAAAACCTAACAAAATGGTTCTTGCGTAATTTAAGAATTGTAAGTGTTTAGAATTTGTCTTTGGAGAATTATTATAACGTGTTATCTTCCCACTGAGCTTCAACGATTTATAACTACCGCGAGAATTCCATAATTTGGCATGACATTTCTTAATTTAGTTGGAATTCACAGAATACCTGAGATATTTTAATGCCGAGAAATAGTTGCACTAGAAATTAAGAAATTCCTCTAAGGGGAGAAGGGAGGTTCGATTTGTGTGGATGTTTAAAGCAGCTAGAAATAGTAGCTATAGAATCTCTCTGAAATTACACAGAGTAATGTTTTAAAGAGGACAGGCATGATGGAGAATGTAGTTGGAGTGAAATTTATGTCTGAAAAGATGGGATAGTCACGGTTGGAATGCTTGACGGGGTTACAAGCAAAAAGGATATAACGTCGACAACGAAATAGCTACTTTTAGAAAGAGAAAGACAAGGGAAGAGAGAGAGAGGAGGGAGAGAGAGATTGAGAGAGGCAGTGAGAGACACAGTGAGAGAGAGATGGAAGAAAGAGAGCATGAGAGAGAGAGAGAGAGAGGAGGGAAAGAGAGATTGAGAGAGGCAGTCAGAGACACAGTGAGAGAGAGATGGAAGAAAGAGAGAATGAGAGAGAGAGAGAGAGAGAGAGAGAATGAGTGTGAAAGAGAGCGAGGGAGAGCGAATATGAAACAAAAAGCGGGTGAAGGAGACAGTGAGAAAGAGACATAATGAGACAAAGGGGAGAAAAGAGAGAGACAGCATGAGAATCAGAGACAGAGATAGTGAGAGAGAGACAAGATGAAAGAGAGAGAGAGAGAGAGAGAGAGAGAGAGAGAGAGAGAGAGAGAGAGAGAGAGAGAGAGAGAGATAGAGAGAGAGAGAGAGAGAGAGTCTTTGGTTATCCAGTCTTTTATAATCATGTATAGCACCATTTCATTCTTATTGCAAATCGTCAGCATGTTTTAACCTGAAGTAAATAAATTAAAGTAAGCTAAAACTTCTGCGAAGCGAGACATTTCTTATAAATGGAAAATAATTACAGCCTGGAAGACATTCATAGAATTCATGTTTTCGTTTCCTTTTCTTCATCAAGAGTTAATATTTTAGTAATCGAAAGATTTTAGTAGTTCCAGAAGTTTTGAAACTTCTTTGGGAGAGACATTCATTAATTTCAAAAAAGTGAAAAACAAAAAAACAAACAAAAACCCAACTCTATTCTCCTTTAAAGAAGGATCTTCTGATTTCAGTGTACTTGTTGCAATCCAACCACTTCATGAAGGCCATATGGAAGTCCTCCAAAATTGAAATTGTCCAGGACCCTTGTCACAGAAACTGAAAGAAGCCCGTCGTATATATGTGTATATATATATATATATGTATGTGTGCGTGTATATGTTTGTGTGTGTGTGTGTGTG
>NC_068986.1:29308877-29310166 GCF_001194135.2 Octopus bimaculoides | reverse complement strand
TATATATTCATCCATCCATCTATCTATCTATCTATCTATCTATCTATCTATCTATCTATCTATCTATCTATCTATCTATCTATCTATCTATCTTTCGTGTTATGATTAGAAGCGATGCACGTTTTCAGAATCTCCAACTGGAGACCAATAGCACAGGTCACTTTGAAATCCTAGTCATAGTTTGTGTTTATTGCGCAGTTACCTGAAACGTACGTTTTAAGTGAATTCAAAATGTCTTTTATTTATTTTGACTTCATTTTGTGCGTATGTGTGTATGTGTACGTGTGTGTATGACCATCTTTCTATATCTCCCCACTCTCTCTGTCATATGTATACAATACATGTATGCATGCATGTACACACACACACATATCCTATGTGTACTTCTCGAGGCAGTTACTCTTCCGATTTCTTCATTTTAACGCCCTGAACGCTTCATTGCGTTCTCGTCTAATATTTTCTCTTTTCTTTATACTCTCACACTATATTTCTCTCCCCTTCTCTCTTGGTCAGCGGTTTCAATTAACACCCCTTAACTTTTATTACTCAAAGGAGTAATATAAACACTTTTTCTCCCATTCTCTTTATCACATTATTTTACCTTCCTATATAACCTCCTTAGTTGTGGATTAGTTTCTTGCTGTTTTCTATGAAAAATATACTCAAATTCAATGTAAAAAAAATAAATAATAATAAATAAAGAACAAATTAAAATAAATACATCTACGTTATTCTGCAGATCTGTCGGTGATTTTCATCGAATTAATATGGGTAACCACGCACAAAGATAAACGTGACGCAAACTCATTTTATATGATCGGCTTATATGCATATACATAAACATACATATATACATATATATGTACACATATTTTCATACATACACACACACACGCATATTTGCTCACATACACATGCACACACGCACACACACACACACTCACACACACACACACACACACATGTATAACTTTTATCTTTCGTCTTTTACTTGTTTCAATCTTTGGACTGCGGCCATGCAAGAGCATGGCCTCGATAGGTTTTAGTCAAATAAATCGACTTGATTTTTAAAATCCAGGCTCTTATTTTGTCGGTGGCATATTGCCGAACCGATTGGTTACATACATATGAGTATACATACACACACACACGCACACGCACACACACACACACACACACATTCTTTTATTCTTTTACTTGTTTCAATCATTTGACTGCAGCCATGCTGGAGCACCGCCTTTAGTCGAGCAAATTGACCCCAGGACTTATTCTTTGCAAGCCTAGGACTT
>NC_068986.1:29307983-29308525 GCF_001194135.2 Octopus bimaculoides | reverse complement strand
ACACACACACACACACACACACACACACACACATATATATATATATACATATATATACGACGGGATTCTTTTAGTTTCCATCTACCAAATTTACTAACAAGGCTTTGGTCCGCCCGAGGCTATAGTAGAAGACGCTTGCTCTAGTTGCCACGCAGTGGGACTAAACCCGGAACCATGTGGTTGATAAAGCCTGCTTCTTACCACATAGCCACTCCTGCGCCTATATATATATATACGTATATATATATCTTTGAGCAGTGTGTGTGTTTGTGTCTGTTTTGTATATGTACATTATATATGTTATTGAGGATGGAGTGTGTAAAGGTGATAAATGGCAGAAATCTATGTAGTAAACTGCTTGTTATATGGCGTGAAGCTTTAGTTAATCATACTGCGTCCAATACACACATTAGTTTATTGCATCTGGTAATTACACGCAGTCTTTGGTGCATTTCATACAGAGGAGTGAGCATTATTATGGGAAAATAATAAGCAAAGCAGGTTGTAGCATAAGGAAGGAAAGAAAGAAAAAGAGCGGGGGG
>NC_068986.1:29306096-29306706 GCF_001194135.2 Octopus bimaculoides | reverse complement strand
ATATATATATATATATATATATAGTGAGAGAGGGAGGAGAGAGGGGGAGAAAGAAGGTACATATATATATATATGTTTGCAGACGCACACACTTGTGTGTACAAACGAAAGAGGCAAGTACTCAATACGTACAGTAGAGTATATTCAGTTATTCAGACCTGAAATCAGACGATGTCGCTACTCTGAATTTTCCGTTTGTATCAAGTTGATGTTCTCTGAGGATAAGAGAGTGGAACAGAAAGAATAAACGAGGAAGCAAGCAAGCAAGATAGATAGATAGATAGATAGATAGATAGATAGATAGATTGATAGATAGATAAATAGATAGATAGATAGATAGATAGATGGAGACAGAGAAAGAAGAGCTGTAAAAAAAAATAGAGATTGAACTAGAGACTGGGGTCAATGTGATCGACTACGGCCCCACCACCAAAATTGCTGGCCTTGCGCCAAAATTTGAAATTAATGCCTAAAAGCTATTATGGAGACGAGCTGGCAGAGTCGTTAGCACACCGGGAAAAATGCTTAGCGGAATTTCGTCTGCCTTTACGTTCTGGGTTCAAATTCCGCCTAGTCGCCTATGCCTTTCATTCCTTCGGGGTTAACAAAA
>NC_068986.1:29299767-29306071 GCF_001194135.2 Octopus bimaculoides | reverse complement strand
CCCTCCCACGAAATTTCTGGCCTTCTTTCAAAATTCGAAGCCAATACCAGGAAGCTATTCAATAAGGGAGCAAAATGCTTAAGTGTTGCACTCAAGATTGCAAGACCGTAGTTCGATTCTCGGACCGAGCGGTGAGTTGTGTACTCGGGCAAAGTACTTCCTTTCGCGTTGCTCCAATGTAAATAAGCAACCCTGCAACAGACAAGCGTCCCTTTCAGGAAAGTATGGGGGTGATCTCGGCCATTTATGCGCAATGGAAACTGAGCAAAAATCCGTTTGAATACCCGGACTCCTATATTTCCTTTTACCCAAAGTCAGGAACTTTTCAGCACCACCTCGTATTCTCTTTTTAAGCTTGTTACTTATTCTGCCGGTCTCTTTGGCCGGTCCGCTAAGTTATGGGGAGGTAAACAAACCAAAGCCGAGTGTCAAGCGGTGGGAGAAAGAAGACAAACACGTGCATGCATACACATACACATACACATTTACAACGGGCTTCCACACAGTTTCCATCTACCATATTCTTCAGAGTTATTGCATCTAGGATAGCATTATCTAGCGCATTTTTTCTTACTTTAAGACTGTAAAATTAAATTCGAGGAATATATGGCTGTTGTTTTTCGCAGTATTTTTGGCTCGTTGAGTTAACAGTTACGAAAGCAGCAATGGTTCTTTAAATGAATTGTAGCATCATTTATTCCCATAGTGATCCCCCGCAGTGAACTGATATAAATATACATCAGTGCATAATTATAGCAGTGCCGTATAAATTAGAGAATCGAAGGAAAGGCTAATGCAGTGGTTCCCAACCATTTTTTTTTTGCATATGGATCTCTTTTATTACCGTTTTACTCTATCGGACCTCCATAACCATTCGAGGCATTTAAAGAAATCCTACTGTATTTTTGTAATTAAATATTACTAGGAATTGCATTAATAAAATTGTTAAAATATTTTGTGTATCGCAAAAATATAAACAATTTATTTCACATAAATTTTGATAACAAAATCTCATATGGACCCCACAAAGCCATACAGATCCCGGTTGGAAATCACTGCCTTAGTGGAGCTTAGTGTTTGCGAAACACATTAAATCTCTAAGGAGCAGAATAGATTTATATTTGTTTCTACTCACTTCACTAGTTTGATCATGGGTTGACGAATAATTATACCAACTGTTCAGCTAATTCTCAATGGAAACTGATACGTAATTTAGCAATTATTAATGTTTTAATGATTGGAATTAAATATAATAGAATGTTTATAATGATCCAGGTTCTTCACGTAGCTTATAACAGGATGAGCAGCTATCAGTTACCAGAATATTTAATTAATACGTTGTCCATTTTATGTCTGGAACACTTTTGATAAGGTGGGAATAAGGAATAAGTTTATTCTGAAGTATATTGATTCCAAATTTTGGCACAAGGCCAGCAACTTTGAGGGTAGTGGTAAGTCGATTACATCGACCTCAGTACTTAAATGACGCTTATTTTATCGACTCTGAAAGGAAGACAAGTAAAAATCGACCTCGGCCAGATTTGACCTCAGAACCTAAAGCTAAGCTTTTTGCGTAGCGTGCTTACAATTCAGCCAGGTCGTGGCCTCTTACCTGAGAAATATTAGCTTACTGAAATATATTCATTGCTATGCAATAAACTAGGGATTTTTTTCGTCACGGTTGATGATTAACATGAAGTATGTTAAACATTATGTAAAATTTGAAGTTGAGAATATATTCTCAGAAATCACAAAAGAACTGTTTATTCTTGGAATGCTGTACATCACAGTAATTGTAGAATTACTTTTGAAAAAGAAAAAAAAAAGATCTCCAAACATTCTCGAAGGCTTCAATTTTGATGACATTCTCTAACGTTAATTTATGCATTAACAAGAATTTGCTTACACTTGTTTTGAAATATATAAAACGAAGAGACTTTTGTAAGCTTGTGAAGTTTTAAGCTCGAACTACAAGGGAGAGAACTGAGTCATTCCTAGTTTACTTGACACTGGAATTAAAATATTGGACAGCGATAAGGTAGACGATGCAGGTTATCATTCATATAAACAATTTGTTTCGATAGTTTAACGAATCACATGCCAAATATATTACCGTTGCTTAATTTCTATTCTGCTGGTTGTGAATTTATGAGAGGTAGCTCATCGCCTTAATTTAATGTACAGCAGTCAATTAGATGTTTCAATATAAAGCCCCACCACCCTCACTCGACATCTATACTAGTCTTTCATTATAACGATTTTACTGCCGTAACAGATATTATGAAATTCTCTTAGTTTTAACATAGTAGGAATCGGTTCGAGTTAAATAGCCGAATGAGTTAGCACAGAGTTGGTTTCCGTCTTTATCTCCAAGCTTTATCTAGTTTGAAATTTCGTATTTAATGTTCAGAATCGAATTATTTGGTCATTGATTACAGCGTTTAGCATTACATGAAATTACAAAGATAAAAGTGTCATATTATTTAGAGTTACTGCTTACATTTGTCATGTATTTGCAGTATACAAACGTATCTTCACGTTTATATGTAATTTTAAAAGTTCATTTTGCGATCACGTGGTAACGGGATCGATTCCACTCTGCGGCATTTATGCAGAAATGTCTTATAACATAAACTTGACTTAGCCTAACCTATTAGGGATTATTGGTAGACGGGACCTACATGGATGGTTGATGTAATCTACAGTCCAGTTTAACACCACCACGTGAACGTTGAGTGCTTTGAGTGGAGTCCTTTCGGCTGCACTTATTCTGAGCAACTGCTAAGTCTGAGGACGATTTTCTTGCTCTTTTCCTCTCATCTGTCTTGCAAACGCTGAAAAGGAATCATGGGAGCCGTCATTTGTACTCTGATTAATCCATTACATTACTTAACGTTCTCTTTCTTCCTTTAAGATGGCAGGTTTCTGAAGGCGGTGAGCTAGCAGAAACGTTAGCACGCCGGGCGAAATGCTTGGCAGTACTTTCGTCTGTGTTTACATTCTGAGTTCAAATTCCGCTGAGGTCGACTTTGCTTTTCATCCTTTCGGGGTGATTAAATAAGTACCAGTGAAACACTGGGGTCGATGTAATCGACTTAATCCATTTGTCTGTCTTTGTTTGTCCCCTCTGTGTGTAACCCCTTGTGTGCAGTAAAGAAATAAGAAACGTTAGCACGCCAGGCGAAATGCTTGACGGTATTTCGTCCGTCTTTTCGTTCTGAGTTCAAATTCCGCCGAGGTCAACTTTGCCTTTCATCCTTTCGGGGTCGATAAATTAAGTACCGCAGTCAAATGATTGAAACAAGCAAAAGAATAAAAGAATAAATACTATACATACATACGATCAACATACATGTATGCGTATATACATACAGTCAGATACTATTGGTACAAGTCTTACATACTACATATACATACATATATATGTTCGTATGGCCATGCATATTGACAATTTACACACAAAGGCTTACAATAGCACACAGGCCAGCATCGCTGGGAATTCAGTTTTGTTTGCATGATGTTTGTGGTAACCACATCTGAAATCACTTCTTCTTCTTCTTCTTCTTCTTCTTCCAACTACCATCTTTAACCAAGTGCCTGTGTTCGCTCTTGTTGCGTTTACTTGAATATGTACGATTCGCTGGTTTGTGTTAAACATGATGGGAGTGAAACAATAAAACTTGTAGCAATCACGGCTCAAGTGCTATAAAATGAAATAAAATAAAATAAAATAAAATAAAATAAACTGGGGATATAAAAATTAATACGTAAAATAAACACAATAATATTTCAGGAAGTGATGAACGTGTTACACAGTAAGAAAAGAGAGAGAGAGAGAGAGAGAGAGAGAGAGAGAGAGAGAAAACGTAAAGACAGATGACAATAACAACTGCGTCAACAAACTCAATAAACCAGCAATCAAAACGCAAACAAACAAAACCACGCTTTCTCGATGTGAGTGCGTGCATGTTTTTTTTTTATATGTGCGCGTGTGCGCACGCGCGCGTGTTTTCTTTTTTTTAAATAATTTTCTTGTTTTTTTTTGTTTTTTTTATCCGTATTCCCTTTTCGAATTTCGAGTGGTACTTCACGTCTTATCTTCCGAGCACTGACGATCAACCCACTTCATTCCACTACGACATTCCACTATTGTGGACTGCTTTGTTTTACGACACTTCACCGTAAAACGTGAGAGAAAGGCTTTGCTTCTTTTCTTTTCTTTTTTTTTGCATTGGACAGGAAACAAAGCACCAAACAAACAAACCAATAAACCAATAAACAAACAAACAAGCCAACAAATAAACAAGCACAACAAAACCAAGACCGAAGACCAAACAAATACACAAGCATTTTTATCTTCGACATTCTTGGTCTTTTAAATTTATTTTTGGAATCATTTGTTGATTACAATATGGCTGTTTTAACTCCTGTTCATATTGCAGTTGTTGATATTATTGTCGTTATTGTTATAGTTGCAATGGTGGTAATCCTTCTCACCCACCTCCTTTCTTCCTCCTCCTCGTCCTCCTTCTCCTCCCTCATCATCATCATCATCATCATCATCTCTTCTCCTCTCCTCTCTCTTCTCCCTCATCTTACCTCTCCCCTCTTCATCTCCTCTACCCGTCTCCTCCTCCTCCTCTTCCTCTTCCTTTCACCCTTCTTCCAGCCGTCGTCCTCTTCCAACCTTTGTCCTCCTCAACCTTGTTGTTATTGTTGTTGTTGTTGTTGTTCTTTTCTTCTTCTTCTTCTTCTTCTTCTTCTTCTTTTTCTTCTTCTTCTTCTTCTTCTTCTTCTTCTTCTTCTTGTATTTGTTGGAAGAGTTAGAGTTGGTTATAACAATGATAAAGACGAGGCTTTGAAATTTGTGCTTGTATTTCTCTCTCTATCTTTCTCTCTCTATCTTTCTCTCTCTTTCTTTCTCTCTCTTTCTCTCTCTCTCTATCTCTCTTTCTCTCTCTCCCTCTATGTCTCTTTCTATCTATCTCCCTTCTCACTCCCTATCACGTTTTCTCACTCTGCCGTTATTGCTCTCTCTCTCTCTCTCTCTCTCCCTCCCATTCGGTCTCTGGTTTTCTCTTTCTTTTCTACGTTTCTTTCTCCATTCTCTCTTCCTGTTTTTCTCAATACACACACACACACACAAACAAACGCACGCGCATACATATGTGCATATGCATATATATCTATATGCATATATATGCATATATATATATATATATATATATATATATATATATATATATATATATATATATATATATATACATATATACATATATACATATACACATATATATATATATACATACATATATATATGCATGTATTCATATATACATATTTATGTGTATACAATATATACACATATATACACTTATACACACACACACACATATATATATATGTATATACATATGCTTATATATGTCCGTGTGGTGTGTTTATGTGTGTGTGCATGTGTGTGTTATTCTGGTGGTGTTTTCATGTTTTATGCCGATATTTCGCTACTATTGCCGTGTTTCTTCTTTTCTTTATTTATATTGTTTCTATGTTGTTACTTTTTGTTATTTAATGTTGTTGTTTATCTTCTACTAGTTTATGTTGTTGTTGTTGTTGTTGTTGTTGTTGCTGTCCTAACGTGGGAATTTCATTTTTGTTTATTTATATATTTTTTTTCCTTTCTTTTCGTTCGTTTGTTGTTTCTCCCATTGTCGTTCTTATTCTTATAATGTTTGTTTCTTAAATATTCTTTTTTTTTTCTTTTTGCAATGGATGTGCGTGTGTTTTGCTGGTAGATTTACTGACAGTGGAAAGAAACTGTTTAAAATAAAGCAAAAGAGAAGAAATAACTTAAAACAGAAGGACGGTTGGAGAGAAATGAGGAAGAAGAAAGGCAGAGAGACATTGAAGGAGAAAGAGAAACTAGGGAGTGAGAAAGAGAGAGAGAGAGAGAGAGAGATGTATAGATGATAAAGAGGGAGAGAAAACGTGGAGCGAATGGAGTATGGTAAAGGTGATACAAAAGATCGAAGAAATTAATAGTGATTATGGGAAATCCGAGAAAAATAAAGTGGCATATGAGGAGGAGGAGTAAGAGAAGGAAGAAGAGGAGGTGGAGAAGAACGTGGAAGAAGAGGAGGAGGAGGAGTAAGAGGAGGAAGAAGAAGAAGAGGAGAAGAACGTGGAAGAAGAGGCGGAAGAGAAGAGCGTGGAAGATGAGGAAGAAAGTGGAAGAGAGGAAGAGAGGGAGAAAGAGGAGGGGAAGATGAGGAAGTGGAGGGTGAACAGGAGGAGGGGGAAG
>NC_068986.1:29296598-29299594 GCF_001194135.2 Octopus bimaculoides | reverse complement strand
AAACAAAGAGGTGAAAGTGAAGGAGGAGGAAGTGGAGGAGGAGAAGGCTGAGTAGATAGAGGAAGAGAGGGGAGAGGAGAAGGACGAAGGGAGACATAGAAAAGGAAGATAAAAAGATTCAGAAGAGACATGTCAGAATGAACTGGAAAATATCAAAGACCGAGAGAGAGAGAGAGAGAGGGGGGTGGGGCAGACAAAAAAGGAGAGAGTGAGAAAGAGGGGGAGAGACAAAAAAGGAGAGAATGAGAGAGAAAGAGAGACAAAGTGAGAGAGAAAGAGAGTAAGAGAAATAGTATGCGTGTGTGTGTGTGTGTATGTGTGTGTGTGTGTGTGAATGTGTGTGAGAGAGAGAAGGTAACTGTAATAAGAACAAATTTGTGACATAACGAGAGGGTAAAAGAGAGACCGTGTGCTGTAAGTTAAAATAATTGGCTTGACTCTCCGTCGGTTACGACGACGAAGGTCCCAGTTGATACGATCAACCGAACAGCATGCTCGTGCAATTAACGTGCAAGCGACTGAGCAGTCCACAGATGCGCGGGCCCTTAACGTAGCTCTCAGGGAGATTCAGTGTGACACAGAACGTAAGGATGACCCTTTTTGTAATACAGGTACAACTTATTTTTGCCATCTGAATAGACTGAAGTAACGTGAAATAAAGTGTCTTGCTCAAGGATACAATACACCACCGGAAACGAAATCATGACTTTATGATCGTGAGCCGAACACTCTAGCCACTAAGCCAAGTACCTTCTCAGAAAGCATTTGTAAGAATGCAACAAAATATAGATAATTAATTTGAGAAGAAAATTTTAATTATTATTATGAACATTCAACTGTGAGATACATTAGATGGTTCAACAGAGTCTATACAAATATATCCAGCTGGTGTCTGAAGGTATAATCTCAACTATTCGTTCGTACACGCTTCGGTATCATGCTGTGATTGTGTACCTGCGTTTGATAGACTGAATTGTCGATAATTCTTGTTGACATAATTTATTCATTGACATCTATGCCAATCAGAAAATCATTGTAAGTACATACATACATACATACTTACATACATACATACATACATATATATAAGTATGTGTGTGTTCGTGTGTATGTATGCATGTATGTATGTGTGTATGTAGTTTAGCTCGAAACGTCAAAGACTTTCCGTATTCCCTAGCGTCATACTAATATATCCTTTTGTTATTTACACCACCTGTCCTCGTCTGTTGTTATTATTTGTATATTCTCCCATATATATATATATACAAGTATCTATATATGTATACGTATATATGTATATATGCATGTATAAGAATATATATATATGGGTATATACATGCGTACATATGTGTACATATACATATCTGCGTGTGTATATATATATATGTGTGTGTGTGTGTGTGTGCATACACGTATATATATCGGTATATTTATATATACATGTAGGTATGTGTGTATGTATGTATGTATGTATGTATGTATGTATGTATTTGTGTGTGTGTATGTATGTATGTATGTATGTATGTATATTCAAATCTTTAAGTGCAAGCTATTAAGTATCATAGTTTTCGAGGAAATTCGGTAATGTAGAGATAATTTAAAATAAACTATAGTTTCTGAAAAAAAAGAAAAAGAAAAAGAAAAGGTGATGTAAAAGAAAAAAAAGAAACACGTTGCGTTTTAGTTTATTTGTGACACTTAATTACATGCAGAGATTTTTTTTAAAAATGGTTAAGTATTCAAAGAATCTTGATTGTATTCTTTCCAAAATTTTAATTCTGGCAGTAGTAGTAGTAGTAGTAGTAGTAGTAGTAGTAGTAGTAGTAGTAGTACTAGTGATGGTGTTGGTGGTAGTGGTGGTGGTAGTGGTGGTGGTTGTTCTTGTAACAGTTGTGGTAGTATTTGTGATAGGAGTGATGGTGTTGGTGGTGGTAGTGATGGTAATAATAGCTGCAGCAGTTGTGGAAACATTTGAATAGTAGCAGCAGTAGCAGCAGCAGCAGCAGCAACAGTAGTAGTAGTAGTAGTAGTAGTAGTAGTAGTAGTAGTAGTAGTAGCAGTAATGGCAGTTTGAATAATGTCTTCATTAGCATAATTATGACTATAATCATATCCAGTTTCGTAAACTAATAATGATAATAATAATAATAATAATAATAATAATAATAATAATAATAATAATAATAATAATAATAATAATAATAATGAAGAGTGGTAATGAATATGATGAGGAGGATGATTATAATGATGATGATGACTATGATAATACTAATAATAACAATAAAGTATTTATATATCATCACAGGAAGTTGACCTTTTAAATATTAAGGAAAGTGAAAGTGGTTTGTCATTATACCTATAAAAAAAAAGAGGAAAAAAAAAACAAGCTTTACCTCGTATTTTACATCGAAACGTTTGATGATTAATCGCTTGCCACCCCCGCCCACGCCGCCATTCCCCTCCATCTACTATCCACATGGAAATAAAATGTGCTCTTAAACATTTGAAATATGCGATAGCTTTTCCGATGAAGAAATTCTCGTTAATATTTTATCAAAATAATGATATAGTAATGAGGGTCCAGACGTTAAGTTTATTATTACAAACGTTACCTGAATATTAATAGGGACATTGGTTAAAGCTAAGCAGCAATAATTTATTCTAGTAATGGCCTTATACTTTATCTAAAGTTACATAATTTTGAATAAAAATCTCTTTTTGCGCAGGTTTTTTAGATCTTTCGTAGAAAGTAACGACTTGTGATGCAATAATTACAGTTTTGATTTCTTTTATACTAGATTTAAGATGGCTGTTAAACTGCATATTATAAGCGGCCATTTTGGACCGCAGTTGTTTTTTTTTATTTTTAAAAGGAAAAGTAGGCCACCCACCTAACATATTCACTCTCACTCACAAGCACTCTTCTTCATAGACAAAACCACTAGAATCTTCTACTGACGTCAATTATGCTGCAAGTGTCTGTATCTGTTCTAGAA
>NC_068986.1:29295433-29296229 GCF_001194135.2 Octopus bimaculoides | reverse complement strand
ATATATATATATATATATATATATATATATATATATATAGGTATGTATTTATGTATGTATGTATGTATGTATGTATGTATGTATGCGTGAGTATATGTTTGTATGTCTGTGTTTGTCTCCCAGCATCGCTTGTCAACCGATGCTGGTGTGATTATGTCCCCGTAAACTAGCGGTTCGGCAAAAGTGACCGATAGAATAAGTAATAGGCTTACAAGAATAAGTCCTGGGGGTTGATTTGCTCGACTAATGGCAGTGCTGCAGCAGGACCGCATTCAAATGACTGAAGCAAATAAAATAATGCCTTAATGCCTTACTGATTAACACACTCACCGGTTCGATTTCCACTCATTTATTTATTTTTTCTGAAATTTCCGTTACTTCTTGCAACCACTTCAATAGTTGTTGACTCTATTAACGGCTATTCAAGAGTCTGCAAAGAGCAACAGAAACTTTTGAAAAAATAAATAAGTAAATGAGTGGAAATCGAACCAGTGAGTGTCTTCATTAATAAGGCATTAAAATAGAATGACTCTCCCCAGACACAATAAAATACGCTTAAGTCGTGTTTTGAAGCATATTTTATTGTTTCTGGGGCGTGTTGCGCCAGTCTACTCAGCTCTGAAGGGTTAGGTAACTCTGCGAGTGACGAGCCTTCTGATCAGGAGTAATGTCGGTCTTCTCGCCTCTGTTTGACTAACCAGAGGTGTGGTATCATTAGAAAGCTAAACTGATGCAAAGTGCATTGTGACCAGCGAGATAAAACAGCATCTGATAGTCTGGTTGAATCACGTGATAT
>NC_068986.1:29293602-29294431 GCF_001194135.2 Octopus bimaculoides | reverse complement strand
ATACAAATAATAACAACAGACGAGGACAGGTGGTGTAAATAACAAAAGTATATATTAGTATGACGCTCGGGAATACGGAAAGTCTTTTCTTTGACGTTTCGAGCTACGCTCTTCAACAGAAAGAATACGGAGACAAGGAGAAAAACACGGAGAAAAAAATTGAATAGTGTTCAGTCAACGGTCTATCATAATAATAATAATATATATATATATATATATATATATACATATGCATGTATAAACTTTGCTTTAACGCCCACTACGTTCCTCTTCGACAAAGAGTAGCTTCTTGGTATATCTGTCTCGTTCGCTTTTGTTTTCTTACTCGCCAAACACTTTGTAGATCAAGCTGAATATTTTCTGCCCAACCCTTATCACTCATGCAAAGGCTAAGCATGTGCAGTCCTTGCCCGGTATAAATTGTCCGCAAAAAAAAAAAGAGTTACAAATAGGAATGAGAAAAGGTGAAGTAATTTTCCCTAACCCCTATATTTACGCAATTCTTTTTATCGTAATCCCCACTTCCTGTCTTTTTTTTTTCACATCCTGTTCTCTCTTTCTCCGTGTCGTTCTCTTTTTCTTTCTTACTCTTCACTGACCTCTTCTTTCGTATCGGCTTCCAATCATCGAAATACACAATTAACCGCTACCACCACCACCCACAGCAACAACAACAACATCACCAACAACATCCGTACCAACAGCAACAATAGCACTCAGCTCTACTACTACTACTACTACTACTACTACTACTACTACTACTACTACTACTACTACTACTACTACTGCTGCTACTGTTGCTGCTGTCTCCTACTCTTCCACCTCATCC
>NC_068986.1:29291587-29293592 GCF_001194135.2 Octopus bimaculoides | reverse complement strand
TTTTTTTTTTTTTTTTTTTTTTTTTTAGTTGGTGTTTAATGAATTTCTCATCGTTCATTTCTGCAATTGTTTTAGTTTTCTGTTTCTTTTTTTTCTCTTGTTTTATAATATTGTTCTTAGCATTGTTGTTGTCGTCGGTTCTCCTGTGTTTTTTTTGTTGTTGTTGCTGTTTTTCTTGTTGTTGCGCTCTTGTTGTTGATTCAACTGTTGTTTTTGCTGCTGCTGCTGCTGTTAGCGCTCTTGTTGATTTTACCGTAGTAGTGGTAGTGGTAGTAGTAGTAGTAGTAGTAGTATTTGTTGTTGTTGTTGTAACTGCTGCTGCTATTGAAGAAGTAGTAATTATCATAGCATTGTTTTCGCTGTTTGTAATTTTATTGTTGTTCTGGCTATTGCCATGCTGATGTAGCAGTAGAAGTGGGTGTTGTTGTTGTTGTTGTTGTTGTTGTCGTTGTTGTTTATGCTGCTGTTGCTGTTGCCACTGCTGTTGTTGTTGTTGTTGTTGTTGTTGTTCTTTCAATAATTTTATTTATTTATTTATTTATTTTTTTTTTTTTTTCGTTTCTTCTTCAAAAATGCTTTCGTCATTACAATTTCGAAAGAAAAACAAAACAAAAAAAACAAAACAGAAAGAGCTATAGCTGTTTACTGTTGTTCGTGTTGTAGGCGTTGCGATTCTAAATGTTGTTTTTGTTGTTGCTGTTGATAGACTTTGTTGTTGTTATGGTTTTTAAAGCTGATGTAATAATTGTTTATTTCTTCTTCTTCTTCTTCTTCTTCTTCTTCTTCTTCTTCTTCTTCTTCTTCTTCTTCTTCTTCTTCTTCTTCTTCTTCTTCTTTGTCCATTTAGTGTATTTGAACGACAGAAGATAAGTGGTAAATATTTAAAATGAAACAAATGCAAACACTAGAAAAGAAAAGAAAGAAAGAAAGAAAGAAAGAGAGAGAGAGAGAAAGAAAGAGTGGGTTGCAAAATAAACGACATGATAAGAAAACAACGTTAATGACGACAGAAGGAAAAAAAAACGAAAAAAACAAAAGCAAAAAAAGCAAGAAAAAGAAAGAGGAAAAAGAGGGAATTTAAGAGAAAATATTGATATTATAGGAGGAGATCGATAACGATGTTAATGGTGTGCTTTGATTAGGTTTGATTGGTTTGAGAAATAATAACAACGGGAATAGTAATGTATCAAGTAGCTAGGATATTAAATAAATAATATTCCTAGCAACCAATACCAAAAACAGCTATGCAATACGAATATTTAGAAAAATATGCATCAACACATACATAGACGTAGAGAGAGAGTGAGAGAGAGATGTATGCACAAGCAAAAAGACACATATATATATACATGTACAAATATAAATATATATTTACATAAAGTTACTCAGCCATATGTAAACAACCAATTATCCATAATGCAGACGTTAACCAATCAAAATACAACACTGCTAATCAGGAGGATAGAAAAAAACAGAAAAAAAGAAAGCAGAAAAGAGAAATTCGGAAAAGAAGATTATGGAGATAGTTGTTAAAATATTTAAACATGAATGGTGGTCGCTTGAAGCGTCATAATTTAACACCACTAGATATCAGGAATATTTCAACCCTTTACATAACAATTGTGTGCTGTTTATTTTAATCGCATTTATCTTCATATCAGGGAAAAAGACATTTTTTTTCTTCTTTTAGTGTGTGTGTGTTTCTGCAGATGAACGGTGGACACCTTTGAATTTCAAACGCCACCGTTTTCCTTTTTCTTTCTTTTTTTCTTTTTTTTGTTGCTCTATGAATAGATGGAATGTCTCCTCCATTATTATGGAATTTTACCATTTTAATGTTTGTTTTTTTTTTTTTTTTACATCGTAGAAGACAGCTTCTTGAATGAAACAAATATACGACTCATCGACGTTGAATCGCTTTAAATATCTTTTACTTTTCACTTGTTTCAGTCATTCGACTGCGGCCATGTTGGGGCACCACCTTGAAGGGTTTTAGTTGAACAGG
>NC_068986.1:29288822-29290622 GCF_001194135.2 Octopus bimaculoides | reverse complement strand
CACACACACACACACACACACACACACACACACACACACACACACACACACACACACCCATACATACGAGCGGTTTCCACACAGAATCTGCCTAACAAATTCACTCGCAAGGCATTGGTCAGTCCGGAGGCTATAGCAGAAGACACATGCACAAAGTGCTACGAAGCGGAACTGAACCTGAAGCCACGAGATTGCAAAGCGAGTTTCTTAACCATACAGTTTCTTAACCATACAGTTTCTTAACCATACAGTTTCTTAACCATACAGCCATACCTTATTGGAATGAAAATCTCTGAGCTAGATTTGACTTGTATTTTTACTCCGGATTACCTAAACTTAGATTAAGCAATTTCCTTCATGATCGCAATGTTGCAATATAACCTGGAACTCTTTCCTAATCCATTTTTATAAATTTAGGCATCTTCAAGGCAACTAATATCTATTTGGCTATCTTCTTCACATCAATAAAAACTATAATCCCCACCTTCCATTAATACATTCGATTATATATTTTCGTTTTCCTTTCTTTTTAATATCAAACAAGCAACTTCTGCTTTCAATCTTAGTAGCCATTAATTAACCGTGAAAAAGTTTTCTTAATAAGAAATACCGGAATATTTTGCATTGCGCTGCCTATAATTTCCCGCACATAAAAAATGCGAAAGCAAATATATAATTTCACCTTGACTCATCTGGCTATGAAGAAATTTCATCTGAAACCTCACAAAATCTAATTCTCAAAGACGTAACTATCTCTACTGATGTTACTTCAAATATTTTCATCTTCTCTTCGAACATACACACCTGAAAGAGACGAGTGGGCGGAGCTGGTATGGACGCCAATGATATGGCACGGCTGACTGGACATTCGGCCTGATTTGGCGACAGCACGTTTTGGCGCTGGAAGGAAGCACATTTGCGCACGTGCATAGAAATATATGCATAGAGATTGAAAGAGTGAGAGAGAGACAGACAGACAAACATATAAATAGATAGATAGATAGATAGATACATAGACAGATGAAGAGAGGGAGAAAGAGGGAGAGAAAAACATTGCAATTTAATTGAACACAATTGATTTAAACATTTTCTCTCTCCTTATATACATAAAAAGGAATATGTTCACACACATAAACAGAGAGAGAGGGGGAGAGAGAGAGAGAGAGAGAGAGAGAGAGAGAGAGAGAGAGAGAGAGAGAGATGGGGAGAGGGAGAGAGAGAAAGAGAGAGAGGACGGAGAGAGAGAAGACGAGTGGAGGGAGAGAACCTGAGAAACATTAAAACATCTGTTGTCAAATAAGTCAGTGTCGAATCGGCAAGGCCAAACAAGACCCTTAAAGCAGATGTGCCAAAACGTCTCGTACCCCAAAACAGGTAAGCACACACACATACACACACACTCATTCAAACACACACACTCATTCAAACACACACATGCACACACACTCATTCAAACACACATTTACTCACGCAGTCAGACACATTTACACTCACATTTACACACTCATACATACGCCCACCCACACGCTCTCTCACTCTCACACACACACTGTCTGTCTGTCTGTCTGTCTGTCTGTCTGTCTCTCTCTCTCTCTCTCTCTCTCTTTCTCTTTCCCCGCTCTCTCACATCTTACAAAGACATCTAAAAAAGTGTTTGTCAAATAGGGACAGTACCCCCGACCTTTCCAAGCTCACATTGACTAGTCAGATTGATACTTTAAGTTACATCAACAAAATGGAAAGGTGAATATATAATTTAGTAATGAGTATGGCGGCTTGGCAGGTGTTTTCCATTTATTT
>NC_068986.1:29286707-29288139 GCF_001194135.2 Octopus bimaculoides | reverse complement strand
GCGTTGTGTGTGTTTATTGAGCGAAAACACCTAAAAGCTTCACGAGGCTCCGGCAGAGGGTGGTGGCGACCCCTGTTGTACTCTTTCGCCCCAACTTTCTCTCACTCTTTCTTCCTGTTTCTTGAGTAAAAAGCTGCGATGAACTGGCGTCCCGGGGGGACGACGACACATACGCCATGGAAATCGGGAAACCGGCCCTGTGCTCCACAAAGGGCTAAGAGGATTTCCAAGAATGAAAGAATATGGAACTCAGTCTTTCTTCCTACTCTTTCTATACTTTAATTCTTATTTAATCGGAAGAAAGGATTGGCATTCTAGCTTCTACCGACAGAATCACTGACGTTGATGTCCAACTCAACTTCTATAACGTTGTTGTTGTTGTTGTTGTTGGCACTCCGTCGCTTACGACGTCGAGGGTCCCAGTTGGTCCAATCAACAGAACAGCCTGCTCGTGAAATTAACGTGAAAGTGGCTGAGCACTCCACAGACACGTGTACCCTTAACGTAGTTCTCGTGGGGAACATTCAGCGTGACACAGTGTGACAAGGCTGACCCTTTGAATTACAGGCACAACAGAAACAGGAAGTAAGAGTGAGAGAAAGTTGTGGTGGAAGAGTACAGCAGGGTTCACCACCATCCCCTGCCAGAGCCTCGTGGAGCTTTTGGTGTTTTCGCTCAATAAACACTCACAACGCCCGATCTGGGAATCGAAACCGCAATCCTATGACCGTGAGTCCGCTGCCCTAACCACTGGGCCATTGCGCCTCCACTCTATAACGTTATACACGTACGAAAAAAAAAAAAAAACGTGGCAGGGAGTTTATTTCAGAGGGTGGCATTTCTGGAGAGAAAAGAGTATGAAGCCTTTGCTATAAAGCCTGAAGTGGGAAGTAATACAAAATACAGATTACGGGAGAAAGACTAAAAAGCAAAAAAAAGTGAGGCAGATAGAAGGCAGTACACAATATACTACTTCAGTGGAGTAGAGGATGGTGTTGTAGGGAGAGGAAGGAGAAAGAACGCACAGTGTATATGTTGGTTGGTAATCAGAGTGTTTTAATGAGTGACATTTTGCTCAATCAACTTGATATAGTATCGTTCAGATATGGTTTATGATGTTTGCATACATAGTGACAACACTGTCTCGGATGGTGGATGAACCAATCCTATAAAGCAGGTCTTATCTCAGCTTAATGCAAGGGGAACGATTGGGCTGGAGCAAAGTGTTTTTTTAACCCTAAAACTTTGATAATGTTATATATGCGAAGTTACCATATGAGATGATCTAATATTGTGAGAGCAAGGAATTTAATGGCCTTAACTGTAGTTTTCATATGTCGAAAAGGTGTTTATATCTACATCTATCTATCTATCTATCTATCTATCTATCTGCCTGCCTGCCTGCCTGCCTGCCTGCCTGCCTGCCTGCCTG
>NC_068986.1:29284575-29285676 GCF_001194135.2 Octopus bimaculoides | reverse complement strand
ATATATATATATATATATATATATATATATATATATATAAGCAAGCTTGCATTTAAACATATACACATACACACATACATACACGCGCACACACACTTATGCACACACACACATACACATATACATGTGAGCACAAACGCACCTTTTACTTCGAACCCCAATTAATAGTAGTGTCCTAGCATGGCCACAGTCGATAGGCTGAAAGAAGCAAAGAAGTAATACAATAGAGGCATACATATCTATACAGATTCGCAGGGCACCGATGCAACATCTACAAAAGTTTTACATGCATCTGTTCTCTCGGGAATGTAGCGAAATCGAACCCCAGATTGCATCTTTCTAGAGCAAATTTGTTAACTGCACAGCCATGTGTACACCCATATCACTATACATAAATACATACATATATACCCATATCTATACATATATACATATATTACATATATATACATACGTATGTACGTACGGACATGTACATGTATATATTAGCGCATATTCGTGCATACATACATATACACATACATGCATACATACTATATACATACATTCACGCATGCATGTGTGTATGCATCTCGTGCATACGTTTATAAACAAATACGCGTATTTTTCCTGAGGTGGTCGTTATGAAGAATGATTTGAAGATATAGGTGAGAGAAAATAAATATGAAACTAAATTCATTTACAGATGTAATTCCAATTTAACAGAATAAAATGGCAGTTATAGCTGTTTACCTTATAAACAAACAGCAAAAAAACAAACAAACAACAACAACAAGGTATAAGAAAAACAAACAAACAAACAAAACAAACTAGATAAAAAAAAAATAGCAAGATGTCGAAGAGGCAAGAAAAGGATAAAGAAAATGGAGGAAACAGGAAATTGATTGTTCAAATGTTCAGCTGCAGATGTAATGAAAAGAAAATAAAGCTTTTGGCAGAAAACTCCATTTCTGCGATATAATGTCACGAAAGATTTTGTGGAGGAGAAAAGAAAAAAAAAAAAGAAAAAAAAAAGAAAAAAAAAGAAAGAAATTTACGTTTGTGTAATTATTGACTCATTAACGATCATAAATGAACCACAGCTATATATATCCTCGTTCA
>NC_068986.1:29283300-29284307 GCF_001194135.2 Octopus bimaculoides | reverse complement strand
ATATATATATATATATATATATATATATAGTTCAAAAACACAATAACAAAGAAACAAAAAAACAAAGTGAGGACGTGATATGGATAGTGTATATATATGTGTGTGTATGTGTATGTGTGTGTATGTATATGTGTGCTTGTTTATTTATTATTTAATTTGTTGTTTTTTCTCCTCTATCTCTTTATCTCTCTATTTATGTGTCTATCATCTTTCGTTATTTTCTAAATGCGTTACACGCATTCAATGTACTTTTTGTCGTTGCAAATAGACAATATAATGTGTAAGCATACACACACACACACACACACACGTAACTTGCAATAACGTACGTACACATTCATAAGCACATATAATGCATGCATATACACACAGATACATGTATATATCGATGCACACACACACAAACACACACGCACATATACCTAGGTTCATATATATATAAGTTTGCGTGTATGAATAAATGTAAGTATGTGTATTTAAGCTTGTGAACACTAACAATGGATAAAAACACAAGGTATTGATTATTTAATCATTTCAGCAATCGGGAATAATTGGATCGCATCAGACTTCCGCTATTATTGTTGTGGATGCCTAGATACAAGCTTAATGCTGCAATTCGAGCTGAAGACATCTTGCCACGTTTCGACATTTTTTTCATAAGTTTAGTATATCCAGATTAGTAGGACTCTCTGAGCAGCGGACAAGATGCGCAGTGCCAATTGTTGTTGGCACTCCGTCGCTTACGACGTCGAGGGTTCCAGTTGATCCGATCAACGGAACAGCCTGCTCGTGAAATTAACGTGCAAGTGGCTGAGCACTCCACAGACACGTGTACCCTAAACGTAGTTCTCGGGGATATTCAGCGTGACAAGGCTGGCCCTTTGAATTACAGGCACAACAGAAACAGGAAGAAAGAGTGAGAGAAAGTTGTGGTGAAAGAGTACAGCAGGGTTCGCCACCATCCCCTGCCGGAACATCGTGGAGCTTTAGGTGTTTTCGCTCAATAA
>NC_068986.1:29280157-29282760 GCF_001194135.2 Octopus bimaculoides | reverse complement strand
ATATATATATATATATACGACGGGCTTCTTTCAGTTTCCGTCTACCAAATCCACTCACAAGGCTTTGGTCGGCCCGAGGCTATAGTAGAAGACACTTGCCCAAGGTGCCACGCAGTGGGACTGAACCCGGAACCATGTGGCTGGTAACCAAGCTACTTACCACACAGCCACTCTATTTGCTTTAAAAATATCAAACGGTAGATTTTAGTGATCTCGGTCCGTAGCTGTGAAGGCGCCGTGGCCTAGTGGTTAGAGTGTTGCAGCTACAATCACTAGATCGTGGGTTCGGTTGCCGGACCGGGTGGTGTTTTGAGTTCTTCAGCAAAGTATTTCATTTCACGTTGCTTCAGTCGACTCAGCTGTAAATGGTTAACTCTGCGACGGAATAGCCTTCCAATCGGGGAAGAAAATATTGGGAAAGACATTAGGTTGAATTAAAAGTGAGAGAGAGAGAGAGAAAGAGAGAGCGAAAGAATAAGACTGAAAATGTGCGTGTGAGAGAAAGAAAGAGAGAGAGAGAGAAGGAGAGAATGAGTGAGAAGTAGAGAAAAGGAATATTACTATATTCAAAATGGCTGTTTCTTTCTTCTAACACGCCAACTTTTACAAATGGCAGCGATATCCAACAAAGCGGCCAAACCAATAATTTGAAGAAAAAGCAGAACATTGAGGGATTCTAGAAGACAAAGCGACAAAAATTCTGCACATATGGAGAATATAGTATAAACAGCACATGTGTTGCTTATGTGCATCCGGTACCCTTGTGCTTTTATATAATGACAACACTTCAACAAGCTATAACCACGCTTCATATTTGACCTCACAGGTTCGCATCTCGGTGAACTGGGAGGATCCTTACGGCACTGGACAAAATGCTTAGCAATATTTCTTCCGGCCCTCCGTTCTAAGTTCTAACTTCACCAAGTTCTACTTTGCCTTTTATCCTTACGGGGCCGATAAAATAAGTACCAGTTGGGTCTATCCTACGTGTACGCTTTGCTGCATTTAGTGCATTTTTCATTTATTGAGTAACTGAACGCCACGCATCTCGACTTTTGCTAACTCTCTCTCTCTCTCTCTCCCCTCTATTTCTCCCTCCCCCTCTCTCTCTCTCTCTATATATATATATATATATATATATGTGTATATAGATATATATATACATATATATATATGTACAGACACATACTTATACTTGCAACACTGCATGGCTGAACATAGGTATATGCATGCATGCATGTATGCATGTATATACAAGTATATAAATGGTTTACATATGAATGGATTACATGCATGTATGTTACAAAAATACTGAGAGAAAGTTTTGCATAATTTAACGGACGTATAAATATATCTATTTATATGATTTTATATATATGCGCACACTCATGTATATGTATATGCGTGTATACATATATGCATATATGTGGGCGCACGTATATATATATATATATATATATATATATATATATATATGTGTGTATATGTATAATTATATGTTCACGCACATACATATATATATATATACACATACACACACATTTATCCATGCATACATAAATAAATCATATATACATGTGTTCATATATCAGCTTACAAATTTGTTTCGACAAGTTTGATTTCTTAAAAATTAATAAGAAAAAAATTGCTTCAGAAATTATTAATACAGGAGAAAAAGTATCGGAGCAGAGACATAAAACTATGGTTGGGACAGTGTAAGGTAAGCTAAATTACTAAATTTGGAAATGCTACCATTGAAATCCAGATTTAAAACAGCTTGAAAATCTAAGGATCAGCTTGAGGTTTGAAATTAAGGAACTGGAGTGATTTAAGCACGTGGAGTATCCATAGCAGTCAGTTATCATAGAGGAGACAATCCATTCTAGACTAAGTTAAATTGAGGCGGGTTTGGAAGTTTGAAATTGAAATCAGAATATAGAAGGCATACAGAATATGCACATTAAAAAATGTTTCCAATATATCATAAGAGGTCTGAAAATTTCTAGTCGTTGATAACTCTGTGTAGAACTATTTCATCCTTCTTTTGAATCATCAGCATAGAATTTCAGGAAAGAAAAGAAGCTCGTTAATGCACTATATAGAGAACATTCTTAAGGATTTTAGGTATTGCTGTACTACTTTTTAATAATACACACACAACTTTTACATATCTCTAATGTTATATATTCTATTGTTTTATACGGCCATAAATTTGTTTGCTAAATAATGTTTCTCTTCCAATGCCAAACGTTTCTTCATATCTTGATAATAGCTACTTCTCTTATACTTCTAACATAAATTGCCTAATTTTTTCTTAACATATTTCTTCAACTGAACCGTTTATGTTTTACTTTATTCCATGTATAAAGTATTTAACAACGTCTTTTTCAAAATTTATTCCAGTCTTAACTGAAAATCTGTAGCTGGCAGTGAGTTCGTAAAACATTTCCTGAAGTCACACTTTCAAATTTAGCATCTTCAACACAAATATATCCATTTTAATATTTTCTTCCAATTGTGCTTAAGCTTTTACTTTCTCTCTGCTTCCCCCCCCCGTCTATCCTACTTTTCTGATTTATCAATATTGTTTTTACTCAGGGGGG
>NC_068986.1:29278198-29279624 GCF_001194135.2 Octopus bimaculoides | reverse complement strand
TATTGAGTGAAAACACCTAAAGCTCCACGAGGCTCAGGCAACCCTGCTGTACTCTTCCACCACAACTTTCTCTCACTCTTACTTCCTGTTTCTGTTGTGCCTGTAATTCAAAGGGTCAGCCATGTCACACTGAGTCACGCTGAATGTCCCCGAGAACTACGTTAAGGGTACACGTGTCTGTGGAGTGCTCAGCCACTTGCACGTTAATTTCACGAGCAGGCTGTTTCGTCTAGTGGATCAACTGGAACCCTCGACGTCGTAAGCGAAGGAGTGCCAACAACAACAACAGTTCCTTTGACATATTTGCCTAATCATAATCCAATAAACAGACACACTCACATAGATGCGTGTGTGTATATGTATTCGTTTAAACCCTAAGTAGTTCCAATGATTAACAGAGTCTTGTTAATACATGTACATGACTGCTATTCTGACGGTTACGCGACTAGGATTCCTAGCTGAACCGATCAACTGAACATCGTGTTCGTGAAATTAACGCGCATGTGACTGAGCACTCCACCGACATGTGTGCCCTTAACGTAGTTCTCAGGAAAATTCAGTGTGACACAGAGTGTTACAAGGCCGGCCCTTTGGCATACAGGTACTACTCAGATTTGCCAGCTGAGTGAACTGGAGCAATGTGAAATAAAGTGTCTTGCCCAAGGACAAAATACATTGTTGGGAATCGAACTCCTGACGTTACGATCGTATGCCGGATATCCTAACCATTAAGCCACGCCCCTCCACTACATGTCACACACATACACACATACGATAGTCTCACACACATATACACAGGCCCATATGCATACATACACACAAGTACACGAAACGCACATCACTCCACACAACGTGCTAGGTTACTCGTACACACGCATATGCTCCTATATACACACACAGGCCCGTGCGTTAGCACATACACACACACACATAGCAACCCCCATACACATGTATACACGTTCATACGCACGCACACACACACATACACACACACATACACACACCACTACATGAAACGCACATCACTTCACAAAAATGTACGCACTACGTTACTTACACACATACAGGCACAGGCCTGCATAATATATATCTCTTGGCACTCCGTCGTTTACTACGACGAGGGTTCCAGTTGATCCGATCGATGGAACAGCCTGCTCGTGAAATTAACGTGCAAGTGGCTGAGCATTCCGCAGACACGTGTAACCTTAACGTAGTTCTTTGAGAGATTCAGCGTAACACAGAGTGTGACAAGGCCGACCCTTTGAAATACAGGCACAACAGAAACAGGAAGAAAGAGTGAGAGAAAGTTGTGGTGGAAGAGTACAGCAGGGTTCGCCACCAGCCCCTGCCGCAGCCTTGTGGAACTTTAGGAGTTTTCGCTCAAAAAACACTCACAACTCCCGGTCTGGTAATCGAAACCGCGATC
>NC_068986.1:29270589-29277353 GCF_001194135.2 Octopus bimaculoides | reverse complement strand
CTCTCTCTCTCTCTCTCTCTCTCTCTCTCTCTCTCTCTCTCTCTCTCTCTCTCTCTCACTCTCTCTCACCCATACATTTATATATCAAAATGCTTTCCAATGCATATATATCCAGTTTATTGAAATAAAGAGAGGAGCGTACCACAGTGAAAACGCTGCCAATACTTAAAAGTATGAATTCCTAAAAAAAAAACAAAAACAGAAAACATTCAAAAGGCATGTGCTCGTAGAGAATAGACTCCGAAACGAACATCGAAGCCAATTATAAATATATAAAGGAGAGAGAGAGAGAGAGAGTGGAAGAGAGAGAGAGAAAGGGATGAAGTAGAATTAATAAATGAATGATATATATGTGCATGTGCATGCATGCGTGCGCATGTATATACGTATATATGCGTGTATATATGTGTGTATATATGCATGTAATATACATAAATACACACATATATTCGAAGAAGAAATATAGAATAAAGAAAATCAAAAAGACATGCAAATACACAGACAGTGTTAGGAACATAAATTCCATGTCTGTAGGAAGAAATACATTTCAATGTTTTCTTAATTAATTTCCGATCTTCCATTCTTCAAGTGTCTTTAATAATCTTCTTCAGTGTTTCTGTGAATATCAGAATTGAAACTTCTAGAAATCATTACATTTCGACAATTTTGAGTGACGTTTACAGAGCCGAATTTTGTCAGTTCTATTTTTTTCCCCTGAACACAGAAGCGATATAATGTGATGCGATATCTTAGAGAATTTAATTGAAATTTAATTACGAGAACAAAAAAAAAAAAAAAAAAAAAAAATTAATAAAAATAGTAATGCTGACTTTGATGATGATGATGATGATGATGAAATTAATAATAAATAATATGATGATGATAATTATAATAATAATGATAATCAATATGATGATAAAAATGATAATAAATAATAATAATGATAATTTTGATGATGCGGATAATACTACTACTACTACTACTACTACTACTACTACTACTACTACTACTACTACTACTACTACTACTACTACTAATAAAGTATGAAAAAATTATGCACTTCTATTTTCAGTAAGATTTTGTAAGATATAGGCGTATAAAGGCAATCACACACTCATACATACGCATGTACACGTTTTGATACATCTTTCTTTTCTTTTCTTTTTCCTGTCTCTCTCTCTCTTTCTCTTTCCCTCTCCTTTCTTCATATCACGCACTCACTCCCACCCACCTATTCGTATGAATGGAAAGAGTATATTTATATTAATTCATACATAATAATGACATATTCAAATCGAATTTTTTATTCGAAGATATATGCATACAAACGTACATCATACACGCACATTCTTGGGTGAATATATTCATATAGATGCACACACACACACACACACACACACACACACACACACACACACATACACACACACACGCACGCACGCACACACGCACGCACGCACGCACACACACACACGGTCATACACACATATACTTATATTATATACATAATGTATGCTTGCACATACATACATACATACATACATACATACATACATACATACACACATATATACATACATACATAAGTGCACAGTTGTGGAAATTAGCTGCCCATCGGATGTTAACATAAAGCTGAAGATTAGTGAAAAAGAGAATATCTACGCTGAACTATTGAGAAATCCGCAGTTACTCTATCCAGATTACAAGTTCAGGTTTATACCTGTAATTATTGGGGCACTAGAATATGTAACACACTGCTTAATACCGATCTTGAGAAATTAGGCTTCTCAAAATCAGAAAGGAGAAAGCTAATTCGTAGACTACAGATCCAATCCATCACTGGAACTGTAAAAATCTGTAAAACCTTCCAGAAGTTTAACATTTAAATATATATGAGCATGTCTAGATATGCAACTATATGCATGAGAACACATACATAAAACATACAAATCTGCATATACATACATACATACATACATACCCTGTTGATGATGTTGAAATTTCAATGAAGGAGCCTTGGATCTGGGTTAGAAACGAATTCTTTCTCTATTGGCAAGAAATCTTGAAATAAACTGAATAATGACATACGTACAAACAAAATTACCCTGTTGTTGGTGTTGCAATTCCAATGAAGGAGCTTTGGATTTGGGTTAGAAACCGGTTCTTTCTCTTAATATAAACTGAATAATGACACACATACATACATACATACATGGTGGTTGTCTAGTTCTCATGCAGAGTCTGACCGCCTTGTACTTACATCTTAGATCCATCATGGCGTCTGATGTGGCTTGTTTTGAATAGACACCCATATAAATTTGCATATCTGCTTTAGACCACCAAGAACTGCACTTAGGTTTTGATCTTTGTAGATCTTAAAATGCCTTTTGAGGCCTCCGTTAGATTTGCAGACCTTATGGCATACACGGCATTGACAGGCAGATATGCAAATGTATGTGGGTGTCTACAATTCTGAGCGAGGTTCATCAACCTCCACCACTACCATTTTGGTATTGTAGAGGACGCGAGAGTCGAAATAAGCTAGCACTGACCTAAATTGCCAATCAATCTTCTAGAGATAGCAACCAATGCTATCATAAATATACTAGCAAATATCACAGTAACGCAGGCACGATCAAGGCAAGCTTTGGTCAAAATTACAAGAAGGGCATAAACATGAATAACAAAACTGAAGTTTTGATACAAATATTGATTTCTAAATTTAATATTTGTTTTGAGGGGTGTTAATACTGTTTTTAGCATAGATATGAGGCTGCGTATCGATCTCTGTATTTGACTGTTATTTATTTTATCGATCCAGGAAGGAACAAATGTAATGTCAACCGCAGCGGGATTTGAAATCAAAAACTTATACTCAAATTCCACGAGCCATTTTGTTTTCTGGGCTCTAACAATATTATTATCGATCACGTTGTATGATCTCTAATACTGACCGATATTTCAGTCAACAGACAAATATTCGATTAATGGTCAATTTTATGTTGTGTAACACTGTGTTTCAGAAGAATTCGACCATGTTTTTGAGATTTATGTGTGAAAACCTTCTAGTCAGAGTAGAAAGCGAAAAGTGACGTATGTTGATTTGCCACAGGCTGAAAATTTAACGCTTCGAACAAGTCCATTCATTTGAAAAGTGTGATGACTTCAATGAGAAACGTTAGGTGTTTCTTTTTCACACCAATATATCTCACTTTTTCACACACATGTATAGACGCATGAAAATTATTTTTCCATCTCACTGGCTCTTTTGCTGACAGTTTTCAATGGAGCTATGTAGCAAGTCAAATATCTCAAGTTTTGAGATTGTCGAATACACTTAATAGCCAATTAAGCTGTACTCATTAAACGGACCACTGGGTGTAAACAAATTCTTCCATTGTTGAAACCTCATTACTTATTCAAATCCCATCTGTTGATTAAATCTCGGCTGCTGTTTGATTATCTATTAACTTTAGTTGTTTCAATTTCCTCTGCTTAATTCTTGCATCTCGCTTAAATTTATTATTGCTTAAATTCATTTATTGTTTAAATATCGTTTGATGTCTTCAAATCTCGTCTGTTGTATAACGCTAATCTGATGTCCTCATCTCCTCTGCTATTTTAAATCTCTTACGTTGTTCCTTTTATTCTCGTTCATTTATTGCTAAATTTATGGTCTTTTGTTTAATTCACATTTTATGTTTGAAATATTGTATGTTTTAAATGAAATGAAACCTATTGTTTCACTTCGAAAGTCGATATCGATACAATACATACCAGTAATATATGCGATTGATTCAACTGCCAACTACATTCACTTTTATCTGTTAAGAAAATTGCTTTGTGCTTTATTTAGAAAATTAATTATTTTATTGAAATCATAGCTACTGTTAAAAGCAAGTCTTGTTGAAATACTTCTTGTTAAAGAGCTACTGAGGGGAAATTTTACCTTCTAGAAATAGAAACGAAATCTCTATTAAAGCATACTCCACAATGGAAAAAAATGTCGCCCATCAAGGTTACACTCATCCGAAAGAAAAAAAGAAACACTTTGAATGACTTAGATCATAGATCTGATCAATTGATTGATCAGGGCCTACTTGTGATTAAATAACATCATCAATTACAACAATAACAACAAACACCACAACGACGACTACAACAGCATCCACAACAATAAAGACGACATCAACAACTGCCAGTTATCTAATTCTCAATTGAAGCTTAAATAGGAACCAGTTCTCATTGATATTTTGTCAGATTTAGAATATCTGGTCATTTCAGCTTTATGATATCTGCCTCTGATTTAATATTTCCTCGTATTACCTTCTATTGGTATCAGCAAACATTTGAATCAATTCAAATTGAAATCAAGTCCCGCTATAAGTGTTATATATAAATATGTATACATATGTATTTATGAATATGTATATCTAAGCTGCAGTTGATCTGTATGTGTGTGTGTGTGTGTGTGTGTGTGTGTGTGTGTGTGTGTGTGTGTGTGTGTGTATCTATATTTGTGTGATAGGGAGGAGTGAGACTTTGAAGTTTGTTAAAGAGGAAATGTTAAGAGCAATGAGAATATATGATCAAAAGATTAATCCATAGGTTAGGAGTACAGTATCTTAGTTCCTCGCTCATTAAAGTGCGCACACATTTGCACATATACATAAGCACATTAGTCCATCTATGCAAATACATCTCCATATATTAATTCATTAATCTGACATCACTGTCATCATTGCCACCGCCGTCGCAGCAACAACAGAAGCAGCGGCAGCAACAGCAGCAGCAACAGCAGCAGCAACAGCGGCAGTGGCAGCATAACTTAGGATCTGTTTCATCTCGGTTTTCAGATATCCTGTAATCCTGGTCGCGATCATTTGATATTATATTTTAATCATGTTTTTCATATAGTACATGAGTATTGGTTGGTGTGCGGTGGAGATCCCACTTGCCTTCAATCTGATGGGAAATTATAGTTAACTGTCCTCAGCCAATGAACGGTTCCAAGCTTCTTTGCAATTTCCACTTGTCAATGGATGAAAGACCTACTCCTGAGAGTGGGCGATGTTGAGAAGAAATATGTAGAAGATCTACAACTTAAATGATTGCAACATTATCAAATATAAATGTACAGTTTCACTATTTACATAAATACACACTGAGACAAACAAATGTACTCACATACTATACACACACACACGCCTGACTACAAACAGAATTCTTCTCAACGTCATTGAAGGAGAAAGTAAATAAGATTATTGGGTGAGAAAGCAATAAGAAATTTGAAGAGGGATGGCTATTCATCTACTCACCAATATGTATGTAGATTCTCGATGTCCGCATATTTCTGCTTACTGTCATATTTTTACCGGTAATTATTCACCGGCGGTGATTTGACAGAATCGTTAGAACGCTGGGCAAAACACTGAGGTATTTGCTCCAACTATTTTTTTTTTTAGATATATAAGTTCAAATCTCGTAGAGGTCGACTCTACCTTTTATTCTTTTGTGGTCGATAAAATGAAGGTCTAGTTCTAGAGTAATGTAATCGACTGAACCCTACCCCTAAAATTACTAACCTTGCGTCACAATTAAAAAGAATTATTCATCGTTGTTAAGGCAGCGAGCTGGCAGAATCGTTAGCACGCCGGGCGAAATGCTGAGCGGTATTTCGTCTGCTGTTGCATTGTGAGTTCAAATTCCACCGAGGTCGACTTTGCCTTCCATCCTTTCAGGGTCGATAAATTAAGTACCAGTTAGAATCGTTAGCACGCTGGACAAAATCTTCAGCGGCGTTTCTTTCGGTTCTTTACGTTCTGAGTTCAAATACCACCAAGGTAAACTTTACCTTTCATCCTTTCGAGGTCGATAAAATAAAGTAGCAGTCGAGTACGGAGGTTGATATAATCGACTAACCCTTCCCTTCAAAACTACTTGTGTCAAAATGTCAAGCACTTACTCACCATTAGTAGTTTGGCAGAATCATGAGAGCTTTGGATACTTTTCGGCATTTGTTTCTGGTCTTTACGTTCTAAGTTCAAATTTTGCCGAAGTCATCTTTGCCTTTCATTCGTCCATCCGAGATAGATAAAATAAAGGGCCAGTCTAGTTCAGGTATGTAATAAACTGACACTACCCTCTCAATATTGCTGTCCTAGTACCTAAGTTAGAAACCGATATTAATAATGTTTGCTAATTTGGGCGCAAGATCAGCAATCTTGAGGTGCAGGGGTCAGACGATTGTATCCACCCTAGAGTTAAACTAGTTCTTTATTTTATCGACTCAAAAAGAAGGAAAGGCAGAATAAATCTCGGCAGAATTTCTACTCAGTAAGGCGGCGAGCTGGCAGAATCGTTAGCGCGCCGGGCGAAATGCTTAATGGTATTTCGTCTACCGCCGAGGTCGACTTTGCCTTTCATCCTTTCGGGGTCGATAAATTAAGTACCAGTTACGCACTGGGGTCGATATAATCGACTTAATCCGTTTGTCTGTCCTTGTTTGTCCCCTCTGTGTGTAGCCCCTTGTGGGCAGTAAAGAAATAGGTATTTCGTCTGCCGTTACGTTCTGAGTTCAAATTCCGCCGAGGTCGACGTTGCCATTCATCCTTTCGGGGTCGATAAATTAAGTACCAGTGAAACACTGGGGTCAATGTAATTGACTTAATCCCTTTGTCTGTCCTTATTTGTTCCCTCTATGTTTAGCCCCTTGTGGGCAATAAAGAAATAAGAATTTGAACTCAGAACATAAGGGATCAGAT
>NC_068986.1:29265818-29269873 GCF_001194135.2 Octopus bimaculoides | reverse complement strand
ATATGCATGAGAATACATACATTAATTAAACATACAAATCTGTACATATACATACATACATTCATACATACATACATACATACATACAAATATATGCAAATGTAGTTAAAATGTATATTTGTATATGTTTGTATGTCTTTTAGTCAATGCGTTTTACAACCTTAGACATACTTTTGCGAAACTGCATAGGTTTAGTCTCTTCCTTTCTGTCTATCTGTCAGTCTTCCTGCTTACCTGCCTGCCTGTCTGTCTGTCTGTCTGTCTTATTTTTTTACTGCCCACAAGGGGCTAAACATTGAGGAGACAAACAAGGACAGACAAAGTAAATGAGTCGATTACATCGACCCCAGTGCGTAACTGGTACTTATTTATCGACCCCGAAAGGATGGAAGGCAAAGTCGACCTCGGCGGAATTTGAACTCAGAACGTAGTGGCAGACGAAATACCGCCAACCATTCGCCCGGCGCGCTAACGTTTCTGCCAGCTAGCCGTCTGTCAGTCTGTCAGTCTGTCAGTCTTTCTCTCTCTCTCTCTCTCTTCAATCTATCTATCTATCTATCTATCTATCTATCTATCTATCTATCTATCTATCTATCTATCTATCTATCTATCCATCTATCTATCTATCTATCTATCTATCTATCTATCTATCTATCTATCTATCTATCTATCTATCTATCTTTCTTTCTTTCTTTCTCTCTCTCTGTGTATATATGCTTGTGTGCATATTTGCGAGTATCAATGTCCACCTTGTATCTATTTATGTGTTATGTGTAACTCTATGCGTATATTGTAATTTTGCGTATATATATATATATATATATATATATAAATATATATATATTTATGTTCGTATCAGTACGTACATGGTCTGTAGAGAGCCATGATACTAGTCACAATCAACTTATCCTCTCTGTCTCTGTCCTAAACGCACAAGTGGTAAAAGAATGAAGACAGAATAAGCTCATTTCCTCAGTTTGTCCGTCTCATTGATAAGCCGACATATTTCCGTTATCAAACAACACCCAAAGCTATTAATGTTGATAGTTTCTACCACTTCACCAACAACTTGCTGCGGCTATTAAACTACTAAAGATGTCAGTTGACTTAATCAATAACATCATTAATTAATGATGCCATCTTCATTTGCTTCCACATCTCGTATCTACTTATTATTGCTTCTTCCGAGTCAACGAGGAAACCTTTACATAGTGAATCTCCTTAGACATGCTAGAAATAGCAACCAAACGAAATCTCGTTCAAACGGCGTCGTGTGATGTGGAAGAGGATGGTAAGAGAAGATAGAAGTGAAGAGGAAGGAGGGAGTGGAAATCTCGTTCTACCCTCGTAGGAGAAAAGGTACTTATTGCATTATGTGGTTGTGTGTTCTTCTATGTGGTGGGATGGTCACGCTTGGAATCGTTTTGATCATTAGTGTGGATTGTAATGCTATATAAAATGATTTATATGAAAGATCAAAATAAGAAGAGAGATACCTGGTTCCACTAAGGAAGCCCCAAATATCTTGGGTTACACACATTGTCAAAAGCAAGTTCTTTTCTCAATTGTGTCCCCCGAATTACAGGAGCATGCTGAGTGTAAACTCCTTCACTTGAGCCTTACTTGTCCTTCTACCCCACTTTCAGCTTATTTCCAAGAAAGTAATTACTTTTCTCTCTCCAGATTCTTTTCCCTTTCCAAATGGTACTTGAAGAATGACACTTGATGAAAGCTTGATCGAAGGGCGAAGGGTATGCATCAATCCTTTGAATCTTGTTTATCTTACACTCTTTTTAGCTATAGCTTCTGGACAAGCATGTGGAGGATCTTCGTGATATATTCGACTGATAGCCAGATCCTTTTCACACGGAATAGCTGTTGCTTAACTAAAATGCTTCGACACTGAAAGATTGCATGCAGAACGGTTTCGTCGCTCTGAGTACATCTCAGATAGATACATCATTAGGAAGATTTATCTTGTGCAGGCAATGCCACCTCTACCCTCCCGATGTACGGTGAGGCTAAAACTTGGCATTGCTCCGCCTTGTTTTCTAATTCTTCGCTTGACGATGGCCTCTCTTTTTTTGTTCTTGAATGACCTGCTCAATTTTTCTTGCAGCTCTTGCGCAATCACCTTTTACAGAGACCTTATTACTGCTGTCCATATTTCGAATTTTGCTGTGTTCCGGACACAGTAGAAGTAGTACTCGTTATTTTACAAATATCAACTGCCATATACTCCGCATCGAGGCTGTGGTGATGCTGGTGGTGGAGATGTTGTTGTTGTTGCAGCTGCTATCGATCTGGTCACATTGGGCTTATTGTTTTTTTGAAGTGATGTCAATACGGCCTGGGATGGTCACGCTGTGGTGTGAATGTGTTGCTAATATTTTCTTATAATCACTGAACCATAGCTGAAACATTCTCTTTTGTGAATGTCTAAATCAGTCTGTTTCCACTCTCTCCTTCCTCTTCACTTGTACCTTCTCTTACCATCCTCTTCCTCATCACACGACGCCGTTTACAATTCTTAGATATTTTTTTCAAAGAATTTGTAAACAAAAGTGTTCAAGTGTTTCAAACAGTTCAATCCCTAACAAGGGTCAAACAGATCATTGGGACTACCATCTGCTCACTGTCACTTCTGCAGCAAAATACACAGCAAATATAGAATATATCAAATCTCTAAATCGCAAAACAAACGAACAATTGTTTTCGAACTTCACAGAGTGAATCCAGATGTGACCTTGCGTTGACAGGAGAAATTTAATTAGCAGAGGTTTTATCTTGAGGTTTGGCGTTAAGAAATCTACTCGAATTTCAAGAATCTTTCTCACAGAACACAGGATGGCACTTTCTGCAAAGACCTTCACGACGTAATATCACATCTGTTGTATTTCAGAGCCTTAAGTAGCAATTTGGGTGATGCACCAAGTGCACCAATGATCATAAGAACAATTTCTATGCCTGTATACTACTACTACTACTACTACTACTACTACTACTACTACTGCTGCTGCTGCTGCCGCCGCTGGTGTGTTTACGTCCCCGTAACCTAGTGGTTCGGCAAAAAGAGACCTATAGAATAAGTTCTAGGCTTACAGAGAATAAGTCCTGGGGTCAATTTGATTCGACTAAAGCCGGTGCTCCAGCATGGCCGCAGTCAAATGATTGAAACAAGTAAAAGAGTAAAAGAATAAAAGAATATTTCAGAGCTTAAATTTGTTTAACGTACTTCAAAAAAAAAAACCCCAGAAAAAAAAAAAAAAAAGTCAGCTTGCGGCCCGTGAGCAACAGATTACCAAAGACTGTAGTAAAGTTGTAGTAATAGCAACAAGAGAAACTATATAACGTGTTCTTTTGTTTGACGTATCAACACATTTTACGCCTACACCTAAAATAACGAACTCAACGAAATGTTATTAATTTCATGTATCTTTTTCGGAACGATGAAATGCGACCATTCCTATTTTAAGCTTTCGCATTGAACTGTCTGCAAAATAGAACAAATGTAAAGATCAGTGAAGTAAAGGAAACAATCTTCCACTTGACGGAATCGTGTGACTTTGGTAGTAAATACAAGCCATTTACTAATTAATTGCCTACAAAGAACGACATTTTGTTACATAAATACATACATGGATATGCACAAACACACGCACGCACACACGCACAAAGAAACATATACATACATTCATATACATCATACACACACACACACACAAACACACACACACACACACACACACACATATATATATATATATATGTATGTATGTATGTATGTATGTGTGAATAATGGAATTACAGACACACCCATGAATACGTAAGTGCGTACCGTGTATTCTATGATGTTTGCACACACTATATGGGAGCATTAGTCATAATAAACACACGCAAACAGGCAGACACACACACGCACACGTAATATATCTATATCTATTTCTGTTATATAGCTATGTAAATATACACGTATGTATATGTATGTATACATGTACGTATATATGTATATATATATATATATATATATATATATATATATATATATATATATA
>NC_068986.1:29263238-29264317 GCF_001194135.2 Octopus bimaculoides | reverse complement strand
TATATATAAATATACTATATATATATATACTATATATATATATATATATAGTATATATAATTGCACACGCCCACACACACACACACAAACACATATTTGTACACATACAGTACACACACCCGCGCGCACCCACTCATATATATATATACTCATATATGAAAAGTGGAAAATATATGATAAGAAATAAAAAGAAAAACGTCAAAATAAACGATAAAAATTTGAATAAAATGAAAGGACAGAAAAATACAAATAGACACTCGAAAATAAGTAAGTGTGGTGTGAGTGTTAAAGAATAGGAGGAACAACTGGGAAGAAGCAACGGTTAAACACTGGAAGAACTCGGATTTCTGCAAGAATATAATGGTAAAGATAGAAGCAGTAGTAGTAGTATTGGTTGTGGTGGTGGTAGTTGTGGTGAAGGGGAGAAAGAAAGAAAGAAAGAAATATATATAAAAAAAAAACGGGGGAAAACTCTTGTTAGACAGAGAAGCGGCTACAAGATGGCGAAGTGTTAGATCGGGGAAGAGGTGGTGGCGGTGTTGGTGGTGGTGGTGTTGGTGGTGGTTGGGAAATAAAACCTTCTAGTGATTAATTCTCTGTTTTGGCCATTAGGGGAAGAAGTTTGTTCCGACGCTTAACGCCACTCTTCTGCACTGATTGAAGATCCATCAATCAAAATCTCTAGTGCTCACCGCCAATTACAAAGGCATCGATCGATCACTCGCTACTAACATCGATGGAACGTAACATGTAGTACGCCGGTCAAGTGATTCGCCCGTATTCTAATGAAGGATACACCTCTAGCTCTCTTTCTCTCTTTCTCTCTCTTTCTCTCTGTCTTACTGGCCTTTTCTCTCTTTCGCTCTCTTTTTCTGTTTCTTTCTCTAACAAGCGTTCCTTTCACTTTATCATTCTCAGTCTCCTCTCTTGGAATGTAAATTTATCTCGGTACAATTTGTCTTTCTTTATCTTTCTCTTCTCTCTTTTTCTTTTTAGCTATTCCGCAAACTTACCCTCGCTGCTGTTTCTCTTATATACATACATATATACATATATATATATATATATATATATATATA
>NC_068986.1:29261852-29262964 GCF_001194135.2 Octopus bimaculoides | reverse complement strand
TATATATATATATATATATACATATACATACATACATACATACATACATACACACATACATACATATATATATATATATGTATATATATCATCTCTTACGACTCAATTTTCGCCACATCTTCTATCATGTTCTCTTCCCCATCATCGTCTATCTTCTTTTCTATCTACCTCTATCTTTACTTCCAGCCCTGTTCCTACCACTCACTCCTTTCTCTTTTAACCACTATCTATTCACTCACCCCCTTTCCTTCCTTTCCTTTTCTCTCCTATTAGATCTCTTTCTTTTTTTTTCCTTTCTTTCCCAGTCTTATATCTTTTCTTCTGCCATTTCTTTGTGAAGTTGCTAAACTGGAAAAATGAAAAGAAAGACACCCTAGAGCGGAGATAACGTACGATTCAACTAATGTCATCCTCCACACAATCTATTGAGCTGATTGGTTGCCGTGTCTCCGATTCTACAATGCTGTCAGCAGTTGTTTAATACGTATTAAAGACGACACTTATGTAGATGGTGCTGCTGGCGTTTCTAGCCAAGTAATTCTGTTTAACTTAGTTAACGCTAATTCTTGCAACAAACAGCCATATCTCTAGGAGACTAATACATGTCTCCGTCTTCTAAAGAGCCACTATCAACAAAAGAGAAACAAATCTGATATATCCTGGGATTGGAAGCTAGTTTATTGTACGTTAAATCCCTCTATTCTCATTCAACGATCATGTGGTGTGATCAAAATATCAAGGTGATTTCTTCGTGGTCTCTGTACCTGATAGAATAGTAGCCAAATCATAATTTACTTTCAAATTACAGCCTAGCGTTGTTGTTGGCACTCCGTCGCTTATGACGTCGAGGGTTCCAGTTGATCCGATCAACGGAACAACCTGCTCGTGAAATTAACATGCAAATGGTTGTGCTCTCCACAGATACGTGTACCCTTAACGGGGATATTCAGCGTGACACAGTGTGACAAGGCTGACCCTTTGAATTACAAGCACAACAGAAACAGGAAGTAAGAGTGAGAGAAAGTTGTGGTGAAAGAGTACAGCAGGGTTCGCCACCATCCCCTGCCGGAGCCTCGTGGATCTTTTAGGTGTTTTCGCTCAATAAACACTCA
>NC_068986.1:29259970-29261180 GCF_001194135.2 Octopus bimaculoides | reverse complement strand
CTTACAGATGTATGTGTGTGTGTGTGTGTGTGTGTGTGTATACTTTTGCTTGTATTTGTCTCCCTACTGTTTAATAACGGATGTTGGCTTGTTTAACTCCCCGTAACTTAACAGATCTGCAAAGGAGTTCAACAGAATATGTACAACATCTAAAAAAAATTGAAAATTAAAAAGTCAAGTCGTTTTATTCGACCAAACCCTTCTTGGTAATGCTCCAGAATGGCCATTGTCCAATGAATGAAACATGTAAAGGATTAAAGATTAAAGGTCTACACAGGCTCTATAAATCATGCACTAATGGCATAAATACATACATACAAGCATTTAAACATGTACATAGACACACATATACAGCACTGTACAGAGCTAACAACTATGGACTACAAAGAGCACACCAGACACAGTGCACCGCATCACACGCCACACCAGTCCAAACGCTAGCCTCCACCCCTCTCCACAAGTCTGTAGAGGAGAATGTATTGGAACGTGGAATCAATCATGAACAAAAGCAATCGTTATTTCTTCTGACCATTTGTCGATGGTAATGTTTGACAGCTCCATCTGGTGTGGGAAATGGCGGGAAGAAATGGCTATCTTGTCGTGCGCGAGCGCGTGCATTCACATACACATATACGCATACACATGCACACATGCCCATACACACAAAACATACACATACAGAGACGCGCATACACACAAATACAGAAATACGCACACGCACCCAGATGCACACATGCAAGTACATTTTACAGATACCAATACACTCCCGCAAATAGATACACGTGCACAGATACTTTCAGACGTAGACGAGACGCATACACACACATCCTTTCAAACGCACATAGACACATGTATACATATGCATACGCACGCGTACGTATAGATGTCTTGTGTATTTATGTGTACGCATCTGTGTCTATACACACACTATCGCGCGCGCGCGCGCACACACACACACAATGTAATTACACATGGGCCGTCGGCGATTTATTCTTCTTTTGACTTTTCCCTTTCTCTTTTCCGACGAAGAGCTATGCACGAAACATTAAACTCTCTCCTTTCGCCGAGCGTCAGACTAATATAATTCTTGCGCACGTCCCCACATTCGTCGTTTTTCTTTTTCTATTTGTTTATTTGAATTGACTCTCTCTCTCTCTCTCTCTCTCTCTCTCTCTATATATATATATATATATATATATATATATATATA
>NC_068986.1:29254663-29259904 GCF_001194135.2 Octopus bimaculoides | reverse complement strand
GAGAGAGAGAGAGAGAGAGAGAGAGGAAGAAATAGATTACCATATAAATATATAGACGTATGTTATTTATATATATGCTTGTATTGTTGTATGTATGTATGTATGTATGTATGTATGTATCTATCTATCTATATACAGCTTCATATGCGCACACACGACTGAAGGCACGTTTCAATCCATTTAATAGAATTACACACATACAGAAATACATACACACGCACACATACACACAAACCCATATATGCATACACACACACACACATATATGCATACACACACACTCTCTCTCTCTCCCTCTCTCACATACATACACATATATACATTCGAGAGAAATAGAAAGATGGAATTCACACGATTCTTTATTAATCACTACGGTCGTTCGACCCATTTTGCATCGGTCCCTCGCGGGCGAGATTCTGTACATATGGATGTGGTGCCTCATTCGGTGCAGGTGTGGCTCGTCAGGTGACTTATCAAAACGTATGTATGTTTACGAATGTATCAAGCGTATGAAGACAAGAAAGGTTCACGGGGTAAGTGATTAGCTCAGGATATATAAGCAAAAAGACAGGGTGACGTGCCTGAAATGATTTTGAATAGTGATATGTATGTACTCTTCGTTTTTATTTATCTACATTCTTCCTGTGAACAAGGAGCTGGTTTCTAACAAAGCTAAAAAGCTCGTTGGGATGTAGATATCGAAGACAATGTCACATTTTAAACTTGAGACAAGCCTTGCGTATTTTATGCTGTCCCACTTATATATTGTATTTGTAACGTGTGACTGAGATGTTTGTGTGTGAGTATATATTTCTACGCTCACATGTATAACGAGGGTTCTATTAGGGAAGGAACATGAAAGAAATAAACTAGCAAATTTAAGAAAAAGAAAAGGGCCGTAGTGAAATAAAAAGATGCAAAATTTAGAGATGAACGAGTAGAGGAATGAGTAAGGAAAGAAACGATTTCAAATTATTATGAACGAGCAGAAGCGAAATAAAGTAGAAAAACAATGAATGAGTAAAATTGAAAAGAGAATAAAGCACAATATGGATGATATATTGAAAGAAAATTGCCGAAAGAAACACCTGAAAGTAATCGTCATAGACAGGCGAGACATCTCACCTCAAGTCCCATTCAAGAGCGATGGACATTGGCGTTTCGCCTTTCTTTGTAGCTTATCAACATCACGTACCTCAACCGAACCGGAGGCAAATCACTCCTGAATGGGACTTGGTGAAAGTTGTCTCGCCTGTCTACAACTATGACTTTCAGATACTTTAACACCCGGCACTTTGAGAAGGTCATCTCCTCCGCGTTAAATCGCAACCGACCGGCGAACAAGTAAAACTCATTCATTGTGTATCTATGTTCGACAATGTTTACAACACTCAAACTGCTTCTTATTCATATTTGAATTTATTGCTGTGTATGCATCGTTCGGGCATACCAGCAGATGATTTTTACACATACATATAGTCATGGACAAGCTATTCAATTTGCAAGCGATTTTGGTAGACGGAACCATATGGAAGCCCGTCACACACACAGACACACACACGTACACAGACACAGACACACAGACACAGACACACACACACACACACACACACACACACACACACACACGCGCGCGCGCGCACACACACACACACACGTATGTGTGTGTCTTTGTATTCGTCTCTCTCACTTATCCGTTCAGCAAAAGACCGATAGAAGAGATTAGAAAGATAAAGTATTGGTAGTGGTGGTGGTGGTGGTGGCGGTACGGGTGGTTAGTTACACTAAACGCTTCAAGGCGTTGCCCCAGCTTGGTCGTAGTCCAATAACTGAAATTGTAAAATATAAACGGTAATGATACAAATTACATATCGATAATTAGTTAACAAATTTATTGTGTCTGAAAAGTCCACTTAGAAAATGTAGCAAAAGTACATATTAACTCATATACCAAATATTTCTAAAGAAGTTGTTACTTTATAAAAAAAAAACAACATAAAGACTATTTTTGGTTCTTCATATTGTTTGTATTATTAAGTTGCTGCAACATTGTTTTTCTTCTTTCTGCAGAACCTAAACAATTCAAACAGTTACCATCTGCATTTCTCAAAACAATAAAGACAACAGTTCTAGTGATTCTTATGTTTTCATTTCCGGACCTGCATCAAAACGAAACACGTACATCGATTAACTCTGTCGTTTCGTCTAAAGTTTCGGTAAGAGGAATCTGAGGATCCATTAGCAGTTTAGCTTATATCGTTTCAACTAGAACATAACTCAGACATTTCGGACAGGAAATTATATGAATAATTTCCATTACTATCTATTTCTTTTTTTATGCCTCTCCAGAAAAGTAAAGAATTAGCGAATACATTCATACATGTAAAAATGAGCTTTCTGTTGATGCAGGCTACAATAGAAAGAATTTAAAGTATAAGAATCATAATTAATAGAGTTTCCTAATGAAGTTCATACAGATCTAAAGACAGAAGGAATGACTGCCCTTTATTTGTCCAATATATTTCATACGTCTGCTTACGCTGTTCCATTATAAAGTACAGACTTCCAAAGTATCTGTCATTAAGCAGTCGTGGTCACTGATAGTGAAACTCAGTCTACTTTCACTTTCACTTTCATTTTTCCATACTCTTCTTTCCAATTATTCTTTCTCTATATTTTTCTCTTACTGTGTTCAAATTCGACACGGTGTTTACTATAAACACTATGCATATATACACACATATATATATGTGTGTGTTGTCTGTATGTGTATGCATGTATGTATGTATATATATATGTACATATGTACATATATATGTATGTATATATATATATATATGTATGTATATGTACATATATATGTATGTATATATATATATGTACATATATATATGTACATATATGTACATATGTATATATATATATATATATATATATATATATATAGAGAGAGAGAGAGAGAGAGAGAGAGAGAGAGAGAGAGAGAGAGAGAGAGAGAGAGAGAGAGAGAGAGAGAGAGAGAGAGAGAGAGAAAGGGAGACAGATATATGTGTCTGTATGTACAGTATTCCATTATTTCAAGAAATTACACGTCCACTAATCATAACCTATTATTTTCCAGTATTTCGTCTTTATTACATCTCATGAAACGATTGTATTGCAGTGAAAATGTTGCTTGGTGTGTAAATAAACTTAACTAGACCGAAATATTAATAAGTTAATTGTTTGCATTATCTTGCAGAATTACTTGCGTCATTGCTGATATTTACCGAATAGCTAACATTAATTTCAGGTACAGCTAACATCAATGAGCCGATTTATGTTTGCAGACAGTCAGGGTTAACCGTATTAATTAAACACCGTGTGAATTAGTCATCAATAAATGAAGAATTAATAGAGTGGACTTTAATCTATTTATGGTTATGATTTCAATGGATCTTACACAAATATTATCATTAAGATTAGAATATCATTGTGTTTAAAGAGGAATGTCATCGCTACTGATATTGTAACTGTCAAAATGTAACGAAACTTGCCTGAATCTAACAACCCTCGTTTTCTCTTTGTCCACCACCACCTCTGCCTACGCTTCCTTCGACTCCTCCTCTTACCCTCCTCCTCTTCTCCTCCCCCTCTCCTCCCCCTCTTCGCCCGGTCGTTCATTAATCTTCGACCCGTTTGACCCTCCTTTGCTTTCCAAAGATTACTGCTTTCTTACACAATCTATCTATCTATCTATCTATCTATCTATCTATCTATCTATCTATCTATCTATCTATCTATCCAGTTGAATATATAGCTGTGTCTCTGCCAGCGAGGTTGTTTATTTCTCTAAGTATGTCTGTCATGTCTCTCGGTGTATTTATATAAATATTTTTTCGGCAACATAACATGTATTCCGTTCCATAATATTTTAAAATATTTCGTTTCTTTATTAGTTACTTAATGAGTGAGAAAACGTCTGACATAACCAAACAATATTGCTAGTTCTTTATGCATTTCATATGCTAGAATAAAAAGATACATTACTTAGATTAATTTTTTCAGACTTAAAGATGAATCGTGTTATAATGACCGTGTCTACACTATAAACTTTTTGATGGACTTCATATTAAAAGTTTCACTAAGACGAAACGTATTGACCATCTAAACAAAAATACTAAGAAATCAAAGTCCACCTGGGTATACGAAGAGCAAGTTTGGTAACAAACTCTGTCATTACATACAAAAATCATCTCCGAATAACTACATACATCTCCTACACTACTGTTACAACAGAAAAAGAAACAAAACATCAGGTGTAGGTATAGCTTTGTGGTAAGAAGCTTGCTTTCCAACCACACGGTTCCCGGTTCAGTCCCACTGTGTGCGACTTTGGGCAACGGTCTTCTGCTATAGGCTCAGGTCTACCAAAGGCTTGTGAGTGGATTTGATAGACATAGACTGAAAATGGCTTATTGTGTGTGTGTGTGTGTGTGTGTGTGTGTGCGTGCGTGTGCGTGCGTTCATAACTGTGGCTTTGAACTGGTTGATCCCCCTCCATATTCTGATTTGGTACCATCTGACTATTTTCTGTTACCCAACATGAATAAACACTAGGCTGGGAGGCAGTATCAGACCGATGATGAGATCATATTTGCTGTTGAGGACTTTTTTGAGGGTCAATATGAAGAAGTGTCTGAACAGCAGGGGAGACTATGTGGAAAACTAAAACACAGTTGGTCAAATTCGACCATTGCATCGTGGTCAGCCTATAAACTTTTCAGTTCAATCTCGTACATTCCTAGGTTATCACTATATCATGTATTCTGGCTCCGTATGTATGCTCTAAAGTTACTGTAAAAGTGTATACAAACAACACTGAAAGATATTTTTGTATAATACAGAAAGGACAAAGCCTATGATCTGCTGACGCGGGGTGAATAAATTTTAAGACTCTTAATCGCACTGAGATACAAGCAACAAACATTCGTTACGTACATCAGGTTTTCGAAAACCACCACTGGCTATTCTATGTTCTTCAGCAAGTAACTACACACACATACACACACACACACACACACACACACACATACACACACACATGAGCACAAACACACACGCACATATACTTACATACGCACACACACAAACACATGTATGTATATCTATCTATCTATCTATCTCTCTCTGTCTCTCTGTCTCTCTCTGTCTCTCTCTCTCTCTGTCTCTCTCTCTCTGTCTCTCTCTCTCTCTCTCTCT
>NC_068986.1:29252403-29253349 GCF_001194135.2 Octopus bimaculoides | reverse complement strand
ATATATATATATATATATATATATATATATATATACATACATGTATGCCTGTATGTAATTGCTTGTACACAATTTCTCTTTACTAAATTCACTCACAAGGAATTGAAGAATTCAGGGCTAATGTAGAAGACGAGACTGAATCGAAAAACCACGTGGTTACAATATGAACTTCTTAACCACACAACCGATCTCCTTGTGAGTGGGTGCGCGTGCGCTGTGTCTGACAAAATGGAGGGTATAATGAAACAGTGAAAAAGTTTTCTTAGCTATTCCAGAACTCAATGGGGGTAAAATAGAATGTGTATGCGTGAGTGTGTGTCAATCGTGGTAATCGATTCTATGCTAACATGACCGCGGACTCGGGGATGTTAAAATGTTGGGAGTAAAACTAAGCGAAAATACATCTACGTGAGCACATACTTACACATCAAACATATATGGACACACTCACGCACGAACACAAACACACTCAGACACACTCGCACTTTCGGCCACACCTAAACATACACACACACATACATATACGCGTTCACACGTGATGGAATGTATAATAACGAGATATTCATAGTTAAATAATTATGTTTAATGCAACGGGTAATGTTCACAAGAAAAAAACAAAAAAGAAAAAAAATTAGAACTCACTACAGCAGTCACCAGCTAGACTTCGAAGTCACAGTCAATTTATATTTTATCTAATAATAACAATAATAATGATGATGAAGACAATAATGATCATAATTATAATTATAATTATAACTGTAATACTCATAATAGTAATAATGATTATATACCTCCCCCCACATTCACCCCCACATTCATCCCCACATTCAATCCCACATTCATTCCTTACCACACGCATACACGCACAATTATGTACTCGTAAATATAACTATTTATCGACACGTAGATGTTGAAGCATACATACATATATATATATGTATATATA
>NC_068986.1:29248741-29250962 GCF_001194135.2 Octopus bimaculoides | reverse complement strand
AGTAGTAGTAGTAGTAGTAGTAGTAGTAGTAGTAGTAGTAGTAGTAGTAGTAGTAGCAACGGTAGTAGAGCTGCAAGAGTGTGGTGTAATTTAGCTGTTATTATGGAATAAAATAACTGGAAGTTGATGATGATAATGATGTACATACATATATACATTTACATAAGAGTACATACATATGTACATACAAACATACATACATATATACATACATACAAACATACGTACATACAAACATACATGCATAGATACGTACACACATACACACATACATACATGCATACATACATATTTATATGTGTTTGTATGAATGTATTCATTGTCCTATGCTCATTCATTAATATACGGAGACAGATACACACATACACACACACACTGCAGTTATTGCATGTATGTATATATATGTGTGTGTGCGCGCGCGCGTTGTGTGTAAGTGTGCGTGTGTATATAGTTGTACAAATGTGTATATTGATTATTTCAATTAGATATGACCTCTAATTATATGTTTAATTACAGATGACCTCAGAACACTGTTATCTCATATTCGAACAACTTAAAAGAAAAAAAAAAAGCTACGAACAACGAAGCAGTGAAATTTTAAACACACAACAACAGTAGCAACAACATTATCAGTATAAGCAAATAAGTTAAACATTACGCAGGAATGGTAGAAACAGAATCCAAGTCTCCCACAGATCGCTTCCTATCGTTTGACCTAAGCAAAAGGTGCATTCGATAATGCATTCTCACATACCTTTTAATAAGACAAGTTGGTCACAGCCGAATCAACTTTGGTCATAGCTCTACCGCATCAGATTACATTTGGCGCTAAACAACAACAGGAACAAGAAGAAGAAGAACAATCCCATTATTAGCATGTAGAAGCCGCTACACAGTTTTGACCCGCAATAATTTGCAACAAAATCCTTCTTAAATACTAACCTATAGGCAGATCTGCCTGGGGTTAAACTAGCAGTAACACGAAACAGCTACTTCGATGTGGCGACTGACTTAGCTTTTTACGACTAGCTATTTTGCTTACACACACACACATATATATATAACGTTGTTTACGTATTTAACTCGTTTGTTTATGTATTTCATGTTGTTTGCACCATTGGTGACGTCCTGTACCTATATATGCATATATATATTATTATTTATTATTATTATTATTTAATTGAACGCGACACATCCATTTCCGAGTAAGTTTATCTTCACCTTTTTCATGCGACTCTATTCTATACTGTTTTCTTCCTCCATCCTTCTCTAATTCCATTTTTACTCCCCCTCCGTCCTTCACCGTTTTCTCTCTCTCTCTCTCTCTCTCTCTCTCTCTCTCTCTCTCTCTCTCTCTCTCTCTTTCTCTCTCTCTCTTCCCCGTTTTCTCTTTTTCCCTTTCTCTCGTTGCTCACACAGAAACCACGTTATGTAGCAATTCCACCGCCGCTGCTAGGCATTATCCTTCTGCTTCTGATACTTATATGTTTTTTTAGCACTATAAGTTTATACGAAATGCTTCACCAAGACAAATACTGTAGTTTTGCGGCGTTCTGTTAATATAAATAACCACGTTAAGTATGATATACAGATTACAGATCAAATATATTGGAAGTTCATGTTTGTGCAATGTCTCCGTGGACAGTAAAGTGGGGATTGGCAGGATTATAGTTTCAGTTCTTATTACGCTCTTATCAGTAATCGTTTCCACAAGTCTTAACTGACATTTTTGAAAAATTGCTTTCAAAGTTTAGTATAATGCCAGTAAATTCGGTGGATGGTACAAGTCAATTTATATGGACACAGTATTCAATTTGTGCTTATTTTATCGATCTCGAAGAGATAAAACGCAAAGTCGACCTCAGCGGAATTTGTATTTAAAACATAGAAACAGACGAAATGCCGTCAAGCAATTTGCCCAGCCTGCAAACGATTTTGCCTGTTCACCGGCTTACCTTCTGCGAATTATTAAGAGTGGAATATTTACACGAAGTAGAAATGGCAATTTGTGACCTACGTGCCTTTTCTGAGAGTAACAGAAGCATTCTAAAGAAAGCGTATTTTAATGAAAATTATGCCACATCTATCTATCTATCTATCTATCTATCTATCTATCTATCTATCTATCTATCTATCTATCTATCTATCTATCTATCTATGTATGTATAGATGTATGTGTGTGTATATATATGCATATATTTATATATATATGTATGTATAT
>NC_068986.1:29245544-29246525 GCF_001194135.2 Octopus bimaculoides | reverse complement strand
TATATATATAATATTTATATACATATAGACGTAAACACATATACACTTACATACAGAAACACGAAGAAAGGAAATGAAACAGAGAGAAAGAGTGTGTGTGTGAGTGAGAGAGAGGGAGAGAGAGAGAGAGATATATATAGAGAGAGAGTGAATAATGGAAGAGAGAAACAAGAGTATTTTACAGCACTTTAAAGAATTTATATGAAAATCAAAAATTTGTTACACAATCAGGTAAGCGCATAAAACTTGTCAAAGTCCTTGATCGCTTACCCACACACACATATATACTAATACACACATAAATACTCACGCACTCTCGTCTCTCTCTCTCTCTCTCTCTCTCTTTCCCTCTTTCCCTCTGTGTCTCTGTCTCTCACACAGAAACATGTGCAAACGCATATATTCGCTCAAGACGTTACATTAATCTTTGTAAATGTATTTCTGTTGTGTAAGAATGGTCATGAATTATGTTTATATGAAACGGCGTGTACATTATCTTCTACATTCGTAAATATATCCTTTGTATGTAAGTGGTTTTCCGTGTTTGTACGTGAGTATTTGCCAATATGTCAGCATCATAAAATGAGCGGGCGTGCATATATATATATTTATATAAATGTATACATACATACATACATACACACACACACACACACATATATATATATATGTATGTATGTATGTATGTATGTATGTATGTATACATGTATGTATGTATGTATGTATGTATGTATGTATGTATCTATCTATCTATCTATCTATCTATCTATCTATCTATCTATCTATATATATAATCATAAATATACAAGGATTAGCTTGAGTTGCTTCTCCAACATACTGAAAATTTAGAAATAGCAGTCAAAGAACTACTGATTCTAAACTACAAATTTTTTCTCTAACGGATGGCGATATTTATGGCACACAGAACAAAAAACAGAAGAGAAAAGCAAAAACAAACCTGCCTTTAGTTAATTGGAATAT
>NC_068986.1:29243357-29244841 GCF_001194135.2 Octopus bimaculoides | reverse complement strand
ACACACACACACACACACACACACACACACACACACACACACACACACATGGCAGGCTTCTTTCAGTTTCCGTCAATCAAATTCACTCAGAAAGCATTGGTCGGCCAGAGGCTGTGGTAGAAGCCCAAAATACCACGCGCTGGGACTGAACCCGGAACCATGTGGTTGGGAAGCAAACTTCTTGCTACATAGCCATGCCTGCACCTTCCCCTCTCAGTTATTCCTTCAATGCCATCTTCTCTCCCTCATTGCCTCCCTACTCGTCTCTCTCTTCCTATTACCACGCCCCACACTAATCACTATGCCCAATCCTTTCTTCCCTGAACGTTGACCTTGTTCATGCTCATATCTTTTACGAATGTGTTGTCTCACAATAACTCAAGAAGAGCATCAGTGACATCAAATATCACCACTAAAAGCCATGGGTTCCACCCATACCCCTTCCACGAAATCAAAAATATGAAAAAAAAAAAAAAAAAAAAAAAAAAAAAAAAAAAAGAAACAATCAAACACTTCCAATGTAGCAGCAATGACCGGACGGAAATAATCAAACTAATCAATAATAATCAATAATAATAATAATCAATAAGGCGACGAGCTGGCAGAAACGTTAGCACGCCTGGAGAAATGCTTAGCGGTATTTCGTAAGCCGTTACGTTCTGAGTTCAAATTCCGCCGAGGTCGACTTTGCCTTTCATCCTTTCGGGGTCGATAAATTAAGTACCAATGACGCACTGGGGTCAATGTAATCGCCTTAATCTCCTTGTCTGTCTTTGTTTGTCCCCTTTATATTTAACCCCTTGTGGGCAATAAAGAAATAAGGAAATAATCAAGCTATTTTTTGGATTTGCTTTGCAGAGAGGGGTAGACCATTAAGGAGATGGACCATTAAGTCTATCTGTATGTATACTTATTGTGCGCATATGAACACACTCAATCAATCTATCTATCTACCAATCTATCTATCTATCTTATCAAGCAATCAATGTATCTATCTATCTATCTATCTATCTAAATATCTATCTGCAGAGACATGCGTACAAAAGCACACACACATATACATGACGGACAGAGTGAGCTAATGTTTGGCACGAACATTCGATCACTATAAACAAACCATTTGTGCAGGTCATTTAGCAAAAGTTGAACGCTCACACGTCCTCTTCTGCGGGAGAATCCATCACACACACACACACACACACACACACACACACACACATATATATATATATATATATGAATGTGTGAAATGTAAGTGTGCGCGTGCGTTTATTTGTAACTGTGTAAGTGCATATGGATGAGTATAATGTGATTCGTTGAAACGTTTACATTTCTAGTAATATTATTAATGGTTTCTCCAATTAGTATTACGAAAATCCGATGATTTATTCGCCTTAATATTATCATCGTTACTTAATGTAGTAATGAAACATTTTAATTTATTCTCTATCAAAGTGTTCAGTTAGTTTTAAGCTCGTTTATAA
>NC_068986.1:29240118-29242686 GCF_001194135.2 Octopus bimaculoides | reverse complement strand
TGTGTGTGTGTGTGTGTGTGTGTGTGTGTGTGTGTGTGTGTGTGTGTGTGTGTGTGTGTGTGTATTTGTACGTGTGTAATTCTGTGTTCACGTTTGTGTTTGTGTTTGTTTCCGCGCATGTATTTCGCTTGCATTCCTTTATTGTACGATAGTTTACATGATATTTTCCAAATTCTTCCCCCCAAAAGTTCCTTCAATTTTAATATAAATGTGGATATTATATATAGATGAATTACTTATGTTAAACCTACATAGAACCATTTAATTAATAAATACTATATTTGCTTGCTATATAAGCACTCTTGAACATAACTTTGTGATATAAACCTGTTTATTTTCCATTTTTATTGGCAATTACGGCACACGTCAAACAAGATAAAAGCAAACACTTTGGGCAACTATGAATATATTTTGCTAAGGTAGATCTTCTGTATCTGGTTTTTGTCTCTCGCTCATTCCGTCAGTGGCTTCTTTTTTCTTTTTTCTTTTTTGAGCTGTTGTTATCGGTCTTTCATTCTTTTCCATCTATTTTGTTAAGTCAGAGGAGTGGGACTATATAATTGCAATATAGGTATTGGGTAGCGATTTTCTTCACTACTTCAAGGAGTGACGAACCTGCCTGACACGAGTCCCGGGCTCAGCTGGCTCCTGCTGACAGTACTCGGTTCGGGCCCCTATCCAGGGTTACGGAAAGGAGACAACCTTCAAAGAAATCCTGAGTGGAGCCCCGTAGGCGGTTTAGTGTTCGACTCGACACTCTTCCGGCAGCTCCTGCAACCAAGCTGGTCTCAATCGTAATGCTCTGCACTCCTTTGGATTACGTCAGCAAGGTCGAGAGAGGAATCCTGACGATTGGGTTACCCAGGATTTTCTTACATCTAGAGCAGTCCTGCGCAAAACTGGAGAGGAAGCTGGAGAGGACATGAAATGTAAAAACCAGACTGGATTAGTTTATGCGTAACTCCATTGTCTCCCGAGACCTGGATCCTTCCCTTGCACCAGAACCCGTTTGTCACACCCGTCCTTTTATCACCAACAGCAACTCCCTCATTTGAATCACCCAACGCACTGTCCACATCCGGGACTATTTCTCTTGTATCTCTTCCAATATTTTCTATTGCCTCAAATGCACCCTTTTCGACACCTTATATGTTGGTCACTCTGATCATCGTCTAGCCAACAGTTACTGAATATCTACGGGATATTCGCCTCCAAAAAAATAGCCTCATCCCCCGTCATTTTTGCTCTACCAACCACTCCATCGAACATCTCACTGTCTTCAGTTGGCCTTGCATCATGGAACAACCACCACTAGACTTCGCCAAGAGTAGCACTACATCTTCCCTCTTCGAACTCGCACACCAACTGGAATTAACACCCAACTCCTTCTTGTAACTTACTTCTTTATTATTCTATTTTATTTTTACTCGCTTTTATTATTTTATTTTATTCTTTACTTTTTATTTTTAATCTTTAATTCTAATTATATTTTAATTCAATTTAATTTGATTTAATCTTAATTTTTTAATTTTTAAACTTTTTCAGTTTAAAATACTTTAAAATTTAATTTAATTTTTAAAAATTAATTCATCTCTTAAAGTTAATTTTAATTTTAATTTTTCAAATTTTCTAAATTTTTAATTCTTAATGATTTAAATATTTTTTTCTTTATTTATTCCACACTTTCACACAGCTAGATACATAAATTACGCCATACCTCCACACACATGCTACTATATTCTGTCTGCTGGTGCCATGAGAAATGTTTCTATACTGTTAGAGGCAAGATTCTCCGTTAGTCCATCATGAACTCTACACTATAAGCTTTGTGTGTATTTATTGTACATAATTATTTTTAATTATATAAACTATTCTGGCCAAAGCACCCTAGAATGCTTTGTACATCATAAATTAATTCAGCAACAAAACAACCTATCCTAGCATGTACAAAATCTCTTCACCCACACCGACACATACACACACGTGCGCATACGCAAACATATATACACATACATATAGACACACACCCATACTCTCGCACTCACACACACTCATACGCACATGCACTCACAGACGAACGCAAACGTACACACACAAACAACACCAACACTCTCACACACACGTCATCTCACCCCTCAACCACCAAACTTAACTAATGCTACTAACCTGCTCGCTCAATTCCTTTACGTATGTACCACTCGCATAAACACAAACAAACATGCACAGAGATACTACCACACATGCACACACACAGAAGCTATTTTGGTACTCACCTGCTTTCAAAAGCTACTTTCTGTATCTTTCTCGACTTTCAGTTAGTTATTTTTCAGACATATAACGACACACGTGCTTTCTCGAACTATTCTTTTCCTTCTCTCGGGAATTTTTCGACTTACCTTTTTCTGACGAAGGACCATACTCGAAACGTCACACCCTATCTTTTTCCATCTCAGACTTCGATCGTCAGCCTAATGCATTCATTTTGTGCGTCCTTTTTCTTTTTTTTAAACATTTGATTTGCCTACAGACGCAGACACACACACACACACACACACACACACACACACA